>NW_024712990.1:17500-247500 GCF_018991925.1 Homarus americanus
CCCCCCCCACCCTCTTGAGAGGTTATCAAGGGGGGGAGGCAAGGTAAGAGAAGGAGGTGGGAAGAGGGGGAGGAGGTGGGGATGAGGAATGGGGAGGAAGAATGGGGAGGAGGGAACGGGAAGAGGGGAGAGGAAGAAGGAGGAGGGGGAATAGGAGGTATTAAATGAATCTGGAACTTCATTTTAGCCCAGATGGATTCCAGAGTTGGATACGGTGTCGAGTGGATGAAGTATTTCCTGAGATAACTTCATCATATTTAAGGATTTAGAAGTTATCAACAGTACGAGTGACGTATCCGGAGGAATTGATAACACTCGATGGCTTAAGTAAATATCTTACGAGTTTTCAGTTGCCTTTGAGAACGAAAAATTGTTTCACTGGAAAAATTATGATTATCTTTGGTTCTCTAAATTCCTATTGGGGTGATGGTGGTGGCTTCTGGGTGAAGGGAATTAATTTTAAGCCTCCTATTATAGTTCTCTCATCTCTGTTTTCCTTTTAAGGTTCTTTACTTCATTCCTTCATAGCCTGCCGTTCGTATTCTCTCAAACATTCCTTCTTTACCTCTTCCTTTATTGTCTTTCATTCCATTTTCCCTCACTTGTTCTTTCCCTCTCCTTCTACACACACACACACACACACACACACACACACACACACACACACACACACACAGAACAGTTCCTGCCTCTTCTCTTCTTCTGTTTACACTTCGTCTACACCCCAACCAAATGTAAGAAGATGCTTTTCAGTCAATATTTTATGCAGACAAATATACAAATACACACCTTCACGCACATACACACACAAAAGTACACACATGCAACATACAAAACACACACACACACACCTGTTGATTTTAATTTTGCAATGGGTTCAGATTAATCTCTCTAGCCGGAGAGGTGTGGAAGGCCTTTGAAAAAATCAAGTAGGGAGAGTGTACTACAAGTTGGAGAGTAGTCATCACCCACACCGTTAAGGGATCATGTCAGGTGTTTAGCTACCCACCACACACACACACACACACACACACACACACACACACACACACTACCACTACTACTACTAATTTGCTGTCACTTGGAATCCAGCTATGATACAATAATATGAGTTATTAAGGATGTCACCTACGTTGGTGAGCTCTGAGGTGACTAGATAGGTCGATACGGGACCGGCAGGGTCGTCACCAGATGTTGCACGTGTGGAGGGCTACATCGAGTGCGGGAGGGGCGGCGGCAGCGTCTTTCCGGCGTTGGCGCTTGTCTGCCTCGGTACGCAGTCGGACTAACTCGAAAGTATTGACACCTTCTCGTGTGGTGCTCCTCCAAGCGTTACAATGTGGAGTAATCAACTCCCAGGTGAGGGGGTCGATTGTTTGGCACTTCTTAAGATTATCCTTATACCTTTTCAATTGTCCGCCGGCGTTACGTTTACTATTTGTTAGGTGACTGTAAAGTAGCTGCTTTGGCAGTCTACTGTCGCCCAGGCGGGTAACATGGTCAGTCCAACGTAGTTGTTCATGGATAATGGCAGCCTCGATGCTCCTGCAGTTGGTGTCAGCAAGAACACTGGCCTTTGTTCTCTTGTCTTCCCAGGAAACTCGGAGGAGGAAACGTAGACACCACACACACACACACACACACACACACACACACACACACACACACACACACACACACACACACACCATCAAAAGAGTATATAATTATAACACCGAGATGAAACTATCCCAGAAACTTTACGAAGAAGAGAGGAGAAAAAACATTGAATAATTTCCTTACCAAGATTGAACCCAAGATACAAGTTAAAGAACCAAAGGAACATCACAGTCTTGGGGTTTGGTTAAGTGAGAGAGGTTATTAAAGTCTTCTTGAGGAGAAAATTTTAGCACAAGTGGAATTTAATTAGCGAATTCGTACACACACACACACACACACACACACACACACACACACACATACACTCTCTCTCTCTCTCTCTCTCTCATAAATTTCTTCATTAAACTCATGGTTAACAGTGAGAAAAGAGCCAACAGGAAAGCAAAGAAAAAATATGAACTGATGTAATTAATTCTTGGCATAAGCTTTCACCTCTGGATGTGGCAGGTGAAGGGCTTTGGTGGCTGAGATTGTGAGTTTAAGTTGACCTTTGAGGGATATGATGAGGAGGGAGAGGAGGAGGATGAGAGGGAGGATGAGGACGGGAGGAGGATGAGAGGGAAGGATGAGGACGGGAGGAGGATGAGAGGAAGGATGAGGACGGGAGGAGGATGAGGGGAAGGATGAGGACGGGAGGAGGATGAGAGGGAAGGATGAGGACGGTAAGAGGGATGAGAGGGAAGGATGAGGACGGGAGGAGGATGAGAGGGGAGGATGAGGACGGGAGGAGGATGAGAGGGAAGGATGAGGACAGGAGGGGAGGATGAGAGGGAAGGATGAGGGCGGGAGGAGGATGAGAGGGAAGGATGAGGACGGAGGAGGAATGAGAGGGAAGGATGAGGGGAGGAGGATGAGAGGGAAGGAGGAGGATGAGAGGGAAGGATGAGGACGGGAGGGGTGGGAGGATCGGGTGGGGTGGGGGAGGAGTGGAGGTGGGGGAGGGAGGGAGGAAGAAGGGAGGAGAAAAGAGACAAAGGATGAGAGTGGGGTAGAAGGGGATAAAAGAAGGGGGGAAAGAGGAGAGGAGGGTTGAAAAAATGTGGAGGGAGATGATCAAGACACACACACAAAGAAAAGCAATATGTACTTATCCTTCCACCTATAATAAACTCACTAAAACAAGACTTCCTGCCCTAGTGAGACCTAGCATCCTGAACAGAGCCATTTTATTGTCGACCACTCTTTTAAAATTGACAATGCTAATCTAATTAATACAAAGGTATCGTTGAGTTCTACCTGTCCACTAATTGCGTCAGGTAGCACTCAACGATA
Source organism: Homarus americanus (assembly GCF_018991925.1). Taxonomy (NCBI): domain Eukaryota; kingdom Metazoa; phylum Arthropoda; class Malacostraca; order Decapoda; family Nephropidae; genus Homarus; species Homarus americanus. The sequence goes on from NW_024712990.1 coordinate 20,432, forward strand.
CCCGTCCTCAAATGACTCAGGTAGCACTCAACGATACCTGTCCACTAATTGCTTCATCTACATACCAATATGCCAGGACGATGGCAAAGGACGTGTCAGCTTTTAGTATTTCCGGCAGAATTATCCTCAAGCAGGGTCCTATTTCTTTCCTGAGAAAAAGAAAGCGGATTGCATTTTTTTGGTGATTTTGCAGTTGGCATTAAAAAAAAATGCTGTCACATTTTTACTTTTCGATATCGGGAATTTCCAAGCTGCTTGCTCAGTCGATATTGTAAAATGCTTTAATGTTTTGTAGAAGCTAATTATGAATATTAGTCCACATGTTCAGCACGAACGCACGCACAAGATACTGAAAACATATTACCTCATTGGCTTAAAATAGTACGACAGTAACAGCAAAAATCCAAGAATGTCTCTGTTCCTCCTCTAAGAACACCAGCAGTAGCAGCATCAGCAGGAACCACTCTAAGAACACCAGCAGTAGCAGCATCAGCAGGAACCACTCTAAGAACACCAGCAGTAGCAGCATCAGCAGGAACCACTCTAAGAACACCAGCAGTAGCAGCATCAGCAGGAACCACTCTAAGAACACGCCAGCAGTAGCAGCATCAGCAGGAACCACTCTAAGAACACCAGCAGTAGCAGCATCAGCAGGAACCACTCTAAGAACACCAACGGTAGCAGCATCGGCGGAACCATCTGGAACACCAGCGGTAGCAGCATCAGCAGGAACCACTCTAAGAACACCAGCAGTAGCAGCATCGGCAGGAACCACTCTAAAACACCAGCGGTAGCAGCGTAGCAGGAACCACTCCTAAGAACACCAACAGTAGCAGCATCTTGGCGGGCCACTCCTAAGAACACCAGCAGTCGCAGCATCAGCAGAACCGCTCTGGGCACCAACAGTAGCATCAGCGGGAACCGCCTAGAACACCAGCGGTAGCAGCATCAGCAGAACCACTCTAAGAACACCAGCAGTAAGCAGCATCGGCGGAACCACTCTAAGAACGCACCAGCAGTAGCAGCGCATCAGCAGGAGGAACCACTCTAAGAACACCAGCAGTAGCAGCATCGGCAGGAACCACTCTAAGAACACCAGCAGTAGCAGCATCAGCAGGAACCACTCTAAGAACACCAGCAGTGGCAGCATCAGCAGGAACCACTCTAAAGAACACCAGCAGTAGCGGCATCAGCAGGAACCACTCTAAGAACACCAACAGTAGCATCAGCGGGAACCACTCTAAGAACACCAGCCCAGTAGCAGCATCAGCAAGGAACCACTCCTGGGAACACCGGCAGTAACAGCATCGGCAGGAACCACTCTAAGAACACCAACGATAACAGCATCAGCAGAGACCACTCTAAGAACACCAACGGTAGCAGCATCATGCGCAGGAACCACTCTAAGAACACCAGCAGTAGCAGCATCCGGCAGGAACCACTCCTGAAACACCAGCGGTAGCAGCGGCATCGGCAGGAACCACTCTAAGAACTCCAGCGGTAGCAGCATCGGCAGGAACCACTCCTGCAGAACACCAGCAGTAGCAACATCAGCAGGAACCACTCTAAGAACACCAGCAGTAGCAACATCAGCAGGAACCACTCTAAGAACACCAGCAGTAGCAGCATCAGCAGGAACCACTCTAAGAACGCCAGCAGTAGCAGCATCAGCGGAACCACTCTAGAACACCGGCAGTAGCAGCATCGGCAGGAACCACTCTAGAACACCAGCAGTAGCGGCATCGGCAGGGAACGCTCTAAGAACACCAGCGGTAGCGGCATCAGCAGGAAGAACCACTCTAAGAACACCAGCAGTAGCAGCATCAGCAGGAACCACTCTAAGAACACCAGCAGTAGCAGCATCAGCAGGAACCACTCTAAGAACACCAGCAGTAGCAACATCAGCGGGAACCACTCTAAGAACACCGGCAGTAGCAGCATCGGCAGGAACGCTCCTAAGAACCAGCAGTAGCAGCATCAGCAGGAACCACTCTAAGAACACCAGCGGTAACGGCATCGGCAGGAACCACTCTAAAGAACACCAGCAGTAGCAGCATCGGCAGGAACCACTCTAGAACACCAGCGATAGCAGCATCGGGAACCACTCCTGAGAACACCAGCGGTAGCAGCATCGGCAGAATTCACTCTAAGAACACCAGCAGTCGCAGCATCATGAAACCACTCTGGAACACCAGCAGTAGCAGCATCAGCAGGAACCACTCTAAGAACACCAGCAGTAGGAACCACTCTAAGAACACCAGCGGTAGCAGCATCAGCGGGAACCACTCTAGAACACCAGCAGTAGCAGCATCGGCAGGAACCGCTCTAAGAACGCCAACAGTAGCAGCATCAGCAGGAACACTCTAAGAACACCAGCGGTAGCAGCATCAGCAGGAACCACTCTAAGAACACCAGCGGTAGCAACATCAGCAGGAACCACTCTAAGAACACCAGCGGTAGCAGCATCGGCAGGAACCGCCACTCTAAGAACACCAGCGGTAGCAGCATCAGCGGAACCACTCTAGAACACCAGCAGTAGCAGCATCGGCGGGAACCACTCTAAGAACGCAGCAGTAGCGGCATCGGCAGGGAACACTCTAGAACACCAGCAGTAGCGGCATCATGCAGGAACCACTCTGCGCACCAGCAGTAGCAGCATCAGCAGGAACCACTCTCACCAGCAGTAGCAGCAGCATCAGCAGGAACCACTCCTAAGAACACCAGCTATGCAGCATCAGCAGGGAACCACTCTAGAACACCCGGCAGTAGCAGCATCAGCAGAACCACTCTGGAAACACCAGCAGTAGCAGCGCCCAGCAGGAACACTCTAAGAACACCAGCAGTAGCAGCATCAGCAGGAACCACTCTAAGAACACCAGCAGTAGCAGCATCAGCAGGGAACCACTCTCACCAGCAGTAGCAGCATCAGCAGGAACCACTCTAAGAACACCAGCAGTAGCAGCATCAGCGGGAACCACTCTAAGAACACCAGCAGTGGCAGCATCAGCAGGAACCGCTCTAGAACACCAGCAGTAGCAGCATCAGCAGGAACCTCACAGAACACCAGCGGTAGCAGCATCGCGGCGAACCACTCTGGAACACCGGCAGTGGCATCAGCAGGAACCACTCTGGAACACCAGCGGTAGCAGCATCGCCCAGGAACCACTCCTAAGAACACCAGCCCAGTAGCAGCATCAGCAGGAACCACTCTAAGAACACCAGCAGTAGCAACATCAGCAGGAACCACTCTAAGAACACCAGCAATGCGCACAGCATCAGCAGGAACCACTCTAAGAACACCAGCAGTAGCAACATCAGCAGGAACCACTCTAAGAACACCAGCAGTCGCAGCATCAGCAGGAACCACTCTAAGAACACCAGCAGTAGCAGCTCGGCAGGAACACTCTGGAACACCAGCGGTAGGGAACCACTCTAAGAACACCAGCAGTAGCAACATCAGCAGGAACCACTCTAAGAACACCAGCAGTAGCAGCATCAGCAGGAACCACTCTGAAACACCAGCAGTAGCAACATCATGCGAGAACCACTCTAAGAACACCAGCAGTAGCAGCATCAGCAGGAACCACTCCTAAGAACACCAGCAGTAACAACATCAACGGGAACCACTCTAAGAACACCAGCAGTAGCAGCATCAGCAGGAACCACTCTAAGAACACCAGCAGTAGCAACATCGGCAGGAACCACTCTAAGAACACCAGCAGTAGCAGCATCAGCAGGGAACCACTCTGGGGAACACCAGCAGTCGCAGCATCAGCAGGAACCACTCTAAGAACACCAGCGGTAGCAGCATCAGCGAGAACCACTCTAAGAACACCAGCAGTAGCAGCATCATGGGAACCACTCTAAGAACGCCAGCAGTAGCAGCATCAGCAGGAACCACTCTAAGAACACCAGCAGTAGCAGCATCAGCAGGGAACCACTCTAAGAACACCAGCAGTCCGCAGCATCAGCAGGTCACTCTAAGAACACCAGCAGTAGCAGCATCGGCAAGACACTCTAGAACACCAGCGGTAGGAACCACTCTAAGAACACCAGCAGTAGCAACATCAGCGGAACCACTCTAAGAACACCAGCGATGGCAACGTGGCAAGGAACCACTCTAAGAACACCAGCAGTAGCAGCATCGGCAGGAACCACTCTAAGAACGCAGCAATGTAACATCAGCAGGAACCACTCTGAAACACCAGCAGTAGCAGCATCAGCAGGAACCACTCTAAGAACACCAACAGTCGCAGCATCGGCAGGAACCACTCTAAGAACACCAGCAGTAGCAGCATCAGCAGGAACCACTCTAAGAACACCAGCTACTGCACAGCAGCCAGCGTCTCCATCCACACACTCAAACCACCTTGAGAGCGGGTCAGTCGAATCCCGGAATATCCACCGTCACACATTTTACACCGACATCCCACATTCTCGGCCAATTCTGCGGAGTGCTGGTGCTCTGCCTGGCTTTCCAGCTGGCTGCCTGATCGAGGAGGAGTTGACTGTGATCTGTGATGTATGTATCATATTTTATTAGTTGGTTTTATTTCACCTTATACTACAACATATGTTTTAGGTGGTGTTTGTATTAATATTATTATTATTATTATTATTATTATTATTATTATTATTAGAACACCAGTTACTGCAGCAGCCAGCGTCACATCCACACTCGACCACCTTGAGAGCGGGTCAGTCGAATCCCCGGAATGTCCACCGTCCACACATTTTACACCAAACATCCCACATTCTCGGCCAATTCTGCGGAGTGCTGGTGCTCTGCCTGGCTGCCTCAAGTATTTCCTGCCTGATCGAGGAGGAGGTTGACTGTGATCTGTGATGTATGTATCGTATTTTATTATTAGTTTGGTTTTATTTCACTGTATACTGTATGTTTGTAGGTGGTGTTATTATTATTATTATTATTATTATTATTATTATTACCTTTTATTTATACCCTAATAATCCCTCACCAGTTTCACAGCAAATTACCAGGTTCTAATGTGTCTTCAGGTATGAGACAGGTGAAGCGCCACCCTCTTCCTCCTCAAGACGTCTTCACCTTTTAATTACAGGTGTCCATTATTTCCTCGCTTTATTCTCGTCTCACTAGTCTCGTTTTTCTTGTGTTTTGTTTTTGCGTTATGTTTTTCTTCCTGTTTCCTTCGTCTCCTCCTCACTTTGTCTTCTTCTTTCTTGTCTATATAGATCTATATATATATATATATATATATATATATATATATATATATATATATATATATATATATATATATATATATATATATATATATATTTCATATTGTCTATGTCTGTCTGTCTTCCTTTCGGTTTCTTAACTCATTTTTTACTTGTAGCGGACCAGCTGGACTGGCCTTCTTCCTGTTCTTTCCACGTTTTTCTCCCCCTTTTCTTTGTTGATATATATTTTTTTCTTCTTATGCTTTGTCTCTTTTCACTTCGTTTTCTTTCCTGTTCGCTTTCCCTCTCGTTCCTTTCCTTTTTCCTCCCTTCCTCACCCCTTTCTCCCCTATTCTCCTTTCTATACCCGTTCTTCACCCCCTCCCCTCAACCTTGCCCCTCCTCGTTCTCCCCTCAACCCCTCCCCTCCTCATCCTCACCTCTAACCCTCCCCTGTCCACCTTTTCCTTTCTTCTACCCTTCCTTCCTCATCCTCCCCTCTACCTCCCCCTCTTCCTCCTCATCTCCCCTATCTCGTCCTTCCTCTTACTCCTCCTCCCGCCTTTGCTAGTGGTAGTGACGGTGGTCGATGTCGAAGCTATACGTCGAGGTGTACAAGACCTCCCTGAAGCGCTAGTAGAGAACGAGGTGATGCTGTGTTGCTTTATAGCCTAAAATAGCGAATATATGCCAGGAACGCTATCACGAGACTGTGTGGGAGACTACGAGAGACTTACCGGATGCCACTACGAGATGTTATGGACGAGATGTTAAGAAGAGATAGTGTGGTGGAGATAGGACACGGTATATATGATGCTCTTGGATGGTTTAGTGCCTTGAGGACCCTGATCTGAGGTATCATACTGTGTGAGATGGTAGGCCCTTACATGGGAACATTACAACAATGTGTATGGTGCTTTGGTCTCTCATGGATAACTACGAGGTTTTGTGTGTGTGTGTGTGTGTGTGTGTGTGTGTGCGTGAATCTTATGCTAGTTATGGTGTTTATTCAGAAAGAAACACAGTATAATAGATTCATCTCTTATTGCAGAAGTTTGATGGTGGAATTAAAAGGAAAAATTCTACCAATACCTATATAATATTGTCTCATAATCTGTATCGTTATCTGTCAACACCTGTTATAGAACTGTGCCAACCATACCAATTATTATCTTTCTTTCTGGAGGGAGAGGTAAGACAGGTGTTGGTGTCAGGTGTGCAGTGTGAGGCGCCCGTGTACCTCACAATACACACACACACACCTGACAAACACCTACAACTCTCTGTTTTCATTTCTCTCATTTGGGATAATTGTTTCATTCCTTTTTTCAGTTATCTCGTGGAAACTCAAACACTTAACAGATATCTTTACAGCCTAAGAAAACTACTGTCATTATTTTTTCTCGCATTGCAGTCAACATGTCATTAGAATGTAGATAACAAGGTATGCTGTGTCTTGATTATGTGTGCTCCAGGTATTTTTGTAACAGCCTCTCTCATTAGTGGATATAGTCTAATAACCCCTTGTGTACGAGCTCCCCTTCTGAGCTGACTATCATCTGACGTTAGCCACTATAATAAAAAAGGGCGTCCCCGTAACCAAGGGGTTATTGATACCTGTTAAGCTCCTCAGTAGTTATTACACCTTTGCTGGAGATCCTCTTGGTGCACCTGGATTAATTCTCAGTGTGATTATGTAAATTAAATCCGCATAAACAAGGGTTTGACAGACTCCCGCCAGTGTTTCTTTCAACTGTTGATGATAACGGGGCAATTTCACTTACCAAAACTTTCTTTACACGTGTTGACATAATCCTCAGGTCAACAATGTTTAACCTACTGTATACTAACGTGACTTCCTTGAATATCAGTTAAGAACTCTCTCTCCATTTCCAATTTACATATGAAAACGTTTTCTATTTTAAAATTTTTTCTGCATTTTCTAAGTTTGTTTCGTTGTGAGGAGACGGCAGGGTAGACAAACCTTTACAAAACAGAATTATATTTATTTAAACATTTCCTCTAACTGTTTCGTAAAGAACATCTCAATTTTTATTACTATTTCTTTACATTAATTTTCTTTCTAGGTCGAGGAAAGAAGTTTAAAAGATTTTATTTATTTTATGTAGCAACACAACACCGGTGGAGAGGGGGGTACCTATGAACCACCGCCTTGTATAACCAAAGCGACGAGACAAGGCGTAAATTGGTATGCAACACTTCGTTCTATCCTCCGGTAAAAACAGAACTGGTCTAAGTTTCATCCTACTCACCTCCCCCTTCCCTCCTGCCACACCCTTCTGAGGCGTGTGGAATACCTCTACCCTCTTAAAATAACTTCATCATTACCGAAGGACAACACGAAGGATAAGGACAACAATATAAACTGTACATATTAGACTGATCATGGAGCTATACTACTGTCTCTTAATGTATTTTTAGTGCAAATATTACCTGGGTTAATTACACACATATCACCTGGGATAATTACACACATATCACCTGGGTTAATTATACAATCATCACCTGGGTTAATCATACATACACACACACACACACATCACCTGGGTTAATTAAACACACACATCACCTGAGTTAATTACACACACATCACCTGGGTTAATTACACACATCACCTGGGTTAATTACACACATCACCTGGGTTACTCAAACAAGAATAACTGCTTAAGCACCTTAGAAGTTGAAGTTAAATAAAACATTATAACATCTTTGTGTATTTATCTTTCATAACAGCAACAGCGTCTCTCACTCCACCCTACCGAGTGTTCCTGGTACATCATGTTAAGTGAGTTTATTTTGTACTCTTCCTGCCGCTGTACTGTACTCTCCCTGCTGCTGTACTGTACTCTTCCTACCGCTGTAATGTACTCTTCCTGCCGCTGCATTGTACTCTCCCTGCTGCTGTACTGTACTCTTCCTACCGCTGTACTGTACTCTCCCTACCGCTGTACTGTACTCCCCCTGCTGCTGTACTGAACTCTCCCTACCGCTGTACTGTACCCTGCTGCCTGTACTTTGTTGCTGTAATGTAGCCTTCCTGCTGCTGTACTGAACTCTCCTGCTATACTGTACTCTCCCTGCTGCACTGTACTCTTCCTACCGCTGTAATGTACTCTCCTTCCTGCCTGATTGTACTGTGCTGTACTCCTATTGCTGCTCTGCCGCTGTACTGTACTCTCCCTGCTGCTGTACTGTACTCTCCTTACCGCTGTAATGTACTCTCCCTACTGCTGTAATGTACTCTCCCTGTCGCTGTACTGTACTCTCCCTACCGCTGTACTGTACTCTCCCTGCTGCTGTACTGAACTCTCGCTACCGCTGTACTGTACTCTCCCTGCTGCTGTACTGTACTACTGTAGTCTTCCTACCGCTGTAATGTACTCTCCCTGCCGCTGTACTGTACTCTCCCTGCTGCTGTACTCTCCCTGCTGCTGTACTGTACTACTGTAGTCTTCCTACCGCTGTAATGTATTCTCCCTGCCGCTGTACTGTACTCTCCCTGCTGCTGTTCTCCCTGGTTATATTAGTACTCACAATACATCGTCGGGTTTATCATAAAGTATAGAAAACTACAAGACGATGAGAACTGACCGAAGAAGGAAGAGAAGAAGTTTATATCGAATCACAATAAAAAGGGAACATAACGCACAACACTACCTAACAACTCCCTTCATTAACAACTGGTGTGACGTAAAGCGGTTACCAGCCCCCAACACTCGCCACAACACTTACCTGAGGACGTGATTATTCCCGCGCCAGTACCCGCCGCCCTGGGTGTTAAATCAACCTGAACATAGCTGATGATCCTGCTCCTCACATTCACCCACACCTTCGACCACATCCTCGCTCACATCGACGCCCATACCCTCACTCACACCCTCACTCACATCCCCGCCCACACCCTCGTCCGCCATCATACCTCATCAGCACTTCTCGTGTCAGCCGTCCGCTCCAGTATACCAGAAACTAATTCCTCCTTTCGAGTTCGTGCAATATAAAGAGTAACACCCTCCCCCTCTCACGGTGCGGCCGCCCTGGTAGCTTGGCACCCAGCCTCATTACCTCCAGGCGCGCGCGGATATTTAAATCATCGAAAATAAATTTCTAAAACTAAACTAAAACCACCACCACCACCACCACCACACATATACTGTGAGGTGTAAATTAGATTAAGTTAGGGTGAGGTACATGTGAAAATAAACATAAATAATACTGTTTTTAATTTGTGTGAGATCCAACTATTGGACTAGCTGCTGCTGCTGCCAGACCCGATAAGGGAGAGGTCGGTGTCTTGCGGTCCAAGCTCCTTTAATATTTTTGTTATGTTTTTTTTTAATCCCACTTAGTCCTTTTCTTGACAGTAAAGCGAAAACTCTCATCCTTACTTCCTTATCGTTACATGGTACAGTATCGTATTTCAGCATTACAGTATATGAATTTTGGACAAATTCCAATCGTTTTGCAACCCTATTTACTCGCCTCCTGTAATTTTTGTATGTTGACTTTTTTCTGTTATTCTGGGTGCAATTAAGTTGTTAAACTCGTTAATTTCTTATTCGATTTGAATAAAAAAAAGTCCTTTTGCGTAAACTGAAACGAAGCCTTTACCGTTTTGGCCCAAATTATGAAACTATTAATATTGTTGAACATCTCATTACTGTACTACGGTATATATTTTGTTCTTAAAGGTGAAATTAAATAAATTTAATAATAATCTACACAGTATTACCTTATACATGTACAATAGTTATGTCTTACTCAAACATAATTTGGGTGATATTGCCACTTACGTATTTTACAAAGAAAAAATCGATTTAAAACAATAAGTTTGATCCCAACCCATGAATAGTCAGAAGGGAGGAAGAATAAAGATAACAAGGAAGAGAGAGAGAGAGAGAGAGAGAGAGAGAGAGAGAGAGAGAGAGAGAGAGAGAGAGAGAGAGAGAGAGAGACATTATTTGAGATACATAATACCAAAACCAAAACCATCATCATCATCATCGTCGTCGTCATCAACACCACTTACATACCATCACAAACAGGCAAGAATGTTTGGGAAGCTGTGGTTAACAGGGCTGGGGAGAAGGAGAGAGTGAAAGCTAACTTAGTGTGTGGAGTGCTCCTTCATCTGCCAGTGGGAGGCGTGAAGGGCCACTCTGACCCACACCCCGTGAAGACCACCCATGAGGAGGGGGTGTCTCAGTGATGCTGTGTGTGTGGGGCATCTCATCAGGACGGGAAACAGTGACAGTCCCAGACTTACCTAATGAGAGAAAGGAGGGAGGAGGAAGAAGAAGAAGAAGAAGAAGAAGAAGAAGAAGAAGAAGAAGAAGAAGAAGAAGAAGAAGAAGAAGAAGAAGAAGAAGAAGAAGAAGAAGAAGAAGAAGAAGAGAGAATGTGAGGTTGGCAGTGGGAAGGGGTGAAAAGACAGATAAGGAGCAGGAATTTAAAGTGGAAAGAGAGAGAGAGAGAGAGAGAGAGAGAGAGAGAGAGGAACACTATAATAAAGACTCAGACAGAAATAATACACTCAGAGCCAACAACTATAACACACGTCACCCTCTACACTACATGACCACCAACTGCTGCACCAAGCCTCCCAAGACCCGCTGACTCTGCCCAACCCTTTAAGTGTCCCCGAGTTTGCCAAGCTGTCCTGAGCTCGCATTCAATTGTTGTAAGTTGTGCCTAAGTGGATCCAAGACTGTCAAAACAGATGATAGCAATAGACCCATTGTTATGTCAAAAAAAGAAACGATATTTACACGGTGAGTTTTTCTAAGGGAAAGTACGAGTATTTACCTGCAGCTGCCTCGAGCATTGTTCAGCGAAGAGTGAGTGGAGGAAGTGCTTGAGAAGAATGTATACACAATATTCCCAACATTTTTCCTCGTACTGGGAGTGATCTGCTGCCTGGGGTGATGTCTCCTTCACTTGTACTAGGAGTGGAAGATAAGAACAAGGGTGATCCTTTCTCTCTGCAAGTATCTGAACAAGATGGTAAATATTATTATACATACAACTAGTCATTATAACACGATATAATTTATACACAGAGAGAGATAAGACTTCTAGAATAATATCCAACGAGGTTTAATGTCTCCCCCTACCAAAAATACAACCACGGATATAGGACACTCATACGCCTGGCAGTGGAGTAGCTTACAGTCTCAGGCCTACTACACAATGCACTGCCAACCATCAGATCAAAACTATCGTACCGTACAGTCTATCCTGGTACATAAAAGATCGAATTTCATTTTCATTTTTCCCCCCCATCTGTGGTTTTAATTGCCTCTTGATTAGTTGTCCGGTGTGATATTACGGTGCAGACAAAATCCATTACCAGGGTGTTAGTTGGCGGCTGTGCTAATTTGAGCGTGTTTGCATATATTATGACTCCTGTTTATCACACAACCTGGTCTGACGAACGATGAGTAGAAATTGTGTGATATGTGGTTAATATTTGGAATTGAAAAGGTAGTTTTAATTAATTGTGAAAAACATGTAGAAAAGTAATCAGTCATGAGTATGTATGTTATGTGCATTTGTCTGTCTGTCTGTCTGTGTGTCTGTATCTGTCCGTTTGCCTGTCTGTCTGTCTGTCTGTCTGTCTGTCTGCCTGTAAGCCTTTGAGTCTCCCATCCTTTTTTGCTCTATCTTTTTACGATATTCTCTCTCTCTCTCTCTCTCTCTCTCTCTCTCTCGTCTTTTGATCTATCCATAAGCATCCATCTCAAAGCACCGCCGTACATAAATATCAAAAGCACTTCATGAGAAAAATCCCTCATTCCCTGTACTGGCAACACGACCCTCACTCATTAGGCTCACCCACCGTAAACATGAACCAGTCGTCTCATTATTTTTTATTTTTCCCCTCACAAAATGATCATTACTTTTTTTTACCCCTTTTCGCCAACTGCCTGTTTAACTCGATCAATGACGTCAGTGATGTAGTGCCAAGTCGGTCAGAAGGAATTGAGCGTGGCACTGTTTATTGGGTGGGTCGAAAGGTTGTTGTTGTTATATATTATTATTATTATTATTATTATTATTATTATTATTATTATTATTATTATTATTATTATTATTATTATTATTATTATTCAGCATTGTGAGACAAATAAGCTGTAAAATACACCTAATGTTACTCTGATATCCTACAGAAGACATACCTATTGGTCAGCTCTGTTATACTAAGCGCTATAACTAATGACACGTATTTCCTAATTAATTAATACCATACGTTCAATAATTACTAAACCAACACACCTGAATACCACCGAGCGATGGCAGATTTAATGTTGCAATTAATTCCACCTGCACTGCAACATGTGGGTGAAGGACTGCGAAGAGAGAGTGAGTGATAGTGGAGAAATATACTACAAATACGAAGATCATGATTATTATTAGTATAAGTATAAGCGATAAGAAGCAGCTTGTGATATAGGGATGCAGTAGAGACGCTTGAGAATGGCTGCTTAGTATGGTGGGTGGAAGAGCTTTACTAAAAATCATATTCGTCGCACTGAAACATCGATCTTTCGCCATAACTTCTTCCAGCATGTCTCCAGCCTCGAGTAATAACTTCAACAGAGCACACTCAGCACTTGTCTCCTGAACACATTGGATCGTCTTAGAGATATAAACGTTAAGTTATTGCAATGCTTGGTGGCGGTCAGGGGGAGGGAAGGGGGGGTGTGTGGTGGCGCCTGTTGGGTATTTGAGGACGTTGTGGTGGTGGTGATGGTGGTAGTGGTGATGGTAGTGATAGACATGAAGGTGGTGGTTGTGATGGTGGTATTAAGTGCTGGTAGTGATGATGAGGTTGTTACTACTGGTGGTAGGATTGTTGAGAGTGATGGTGGTAGTGGTAATGGTGGCAGTGATAATGGTGGTGGTGTTGATGGTGGTGGAGGTACTGTAGTGCTGATCTTGGATGTGGTGATGACAGATGTTATGGTTCCGGGTGGTGATAGAGGAACGTTGTTGGTGTTAATGGTGATATTTAGGCTCCAAGTATAAGTAGTGATAAGGGAATAAGAGGAGGAGGAAGAAGAAGAGGAGAACGACAAATAAAAAGAGGAGGACGAAGAAGAATAAGAGGAGGAGGAGGTGGAAGATTTCAACGCCTGACCACACTATCACCCCTCCTCAATCTTTACCTTACAATACAAAGTAGTTCCACTAATGGTCCGGCCGCTATAACGAGCAGGTAGTCGGGTGATATTGGAACATATAACAGAAGGGAGAATAGACGAAGACCTATCCATGAGGAGACTATCAATGCAAATCCTCGTACACGGACGTCCACATGCCATTCGAATTCGTATCAGATTCCCTACAGGTTGTGGTTAGTAATTGTTATACGAGATATTGTACACGATCGAATTTCCTTGCCAATGATATATCTTAAGAGGAAATCACTAATAGCGTTTCATTAGTTGGTAATCATGGAGGCTGCCATCAGGTGGGTGGATATTTTTCCAAAGTGGCTTGGTGAGGTGGAGAGTGGGAGGGGGAAGGGGGAGGAGGGGTTGTGAGGTGGGGAGGGGAGGGTGGTGAGGGGGTTGATGAGGTGGAGATTGGGGAGAAGAGGGGGAGGATGGGGTAGAAAAGAACAGGTAGGAACTTCTAGAGGTGAGGAGGTTGGAGAAGATGAGGTTAATGAGTCCTGGAGAGAGGTTGTGGAGGTGAAGGGGAGCGAGAGGGAATAGCTGGTTGACTAGCGTGCTTGGGCGTTACAGCACATCTTACCTCCGGCTGGTGCTGGTGCTCTTGTGTCTGCCTCAGAGAGTATCATGCTGGAAGAAGGACATAACCTGAGTGGCCTCCTTACCCTCTCAGAGTAAAAAAAAAATTGTGATGTCATTATAAACTCAAAGATAGCACAAAATATGGCAGCAAAGAAATTACAAACAATTATTTTTCTTATCAGTATAGAAGTTATAAATTAAAAAATATAATCCAAAGATGGTCGTAAAATAAGGTACACTTTATATATATTTTTCTATTCCTGCGAGAATTTTGTGGCTAGCGTAGTGAGTCGAAGTGAACCATTGTACTATCGTGCACCAAAGTCGTGTCCACTACCCAGCCACAGTGAGGGTTCGATTTGCCTTGAGTCTGAAGTTTCAAAACAGTTGGGGGAAATGGTATGGTCGGCCAACAGATGTCGCCCACTCTTGTGTGTGGGGGATAGAGGAGGTGGGGGTTAGTCTAGTAACAGGCTGTGTGTAGGTGGAGCATAACATCGTGAATTCCGCAATCACTGATAACAATAAGAATGTCATGAAGATAGTTAATATTATTAAGCATGGTGAGAGATGTGTAACGGGTAAATAAAAGCACTACAATGACCATATCTCTGCCGTTCATGGCTACGGCGGTGCGAATGATGGGCACACCAGTGATTAATTCTCCGTGACTACCATTACTGGTAGTCACGGAGAATACACAAGTTGTTACCAAGGTTGGCGCCACCCACACCAGGGGAAGGAGGTGATGTCGAACACTGAAACATGCCGAGGTCTCATTCCTACCATCGTCGTCACCAACAGGTAAGTCACATTAATTTGTCACCATAGCCCATGTTGTCCTTATACTATTGCAGGGTGTCCCATGAGTGACAGCAGATATTTGTAGAGGTGAAAGAATATGTGATATTGAGTTGAAAATCTTCTATACACATAAGCATTTTTCTTTATTCTTTAGGCGTGAGGTGGGTTGTAAAAATTACTCAGGGCAAAAATTTTGCCATGTTATATTTTATTTTCCTTGCCAATTGCAGCCATACTGTGTGCTGTTGTAATCCTTATTGGTGGATTACATAAGGCCTATTAATAGCGTGAAAACCCGTTTGAAGATTTTGTAATGTTCCATAACTTGCATTAAACAACATCATACGTTCACGAGTTCCAACTCCGCGCCTAGCCTCCCTCCCTTCCCCCCCCCACCCAACTATTAAACCTCATAATTTGAGCATCGTGGGTTACCACACCTAAACACTAATCGTCTACTTATTCTCTCCCCACACTCCCCCTCCACCATCCCCCCACTCCACTCCTCCCTCCCCCACCTCTTCCCTTCATCCCTCCCCCAAGACTAACGTCAATCGAACATTCCATCCCATCACATTACCTTCCCCTGCATTCCCCAACCCCCCTCCTCCTATTCTACCCATGGCGACGATTTGGACTACTGTAATGAACCCTCACAGAACCGACGACATGGCTCCTCCCCCTTGTAATTAGAGTTAAAACCTTTACAACAAAGGTCAATCCCACGTAACTTGAGCCGGATTAAGATATGTGGAAAAAAAACAAGCAACACCCATGGCCACCCCCCTACCCCAACCTAAAATCATAACCACCACGTCTCTATCTCCATCCGTTTCCCTCTATCTATAATAAAAAGTGTAACCCTACTCAGAAAAAATAATGAATGGGCCCTCCAAACAAATTAAAGATGAGGTGCACCCCACCCAAATAGGGATGGGCCCTCCATTTCCTTTCGCCTTCTTTTCTCCACATCCTTTCCTCCCTCCCATCGCCCCAGTCACCCCAACCAACCACCCAATACCATGCAGTGGGCAGAAGGCCACAGACTTTCTCTCCTAAAAGTCTGTTCCGTTTCACCCACATTCTTTCACTACTAAACCTTCTTCCCCCTTTCTTATATTTCGTTATCCGTATCTCCCGCCTCGACTCCGCCATTTGTAATGGTTGTCTTGCGTAATTTGTAAAATCCACCTCACGGCTAAACGTAAACCGAAAAATCCATATATGTATAGAAGTTTTATACTCAGAATCACATATTCTTTCACCTCTACAAATATCTGCTGTAATTAGTGGGACACCCTATTATAATTATATGACAGTTGTTATATGAGCTCCTTAGTTAACTTCACCATAAAAATATGGTGTTTGATGTGCTATGCGTTTGCCGCACGTTACCTTACTCGGTTATGTTACACCCCCAGTTGCAACCTGGGAGTTTGGGTTGGGTAATGTAGTATTTTGAGCAGAAATGGAATTCAGAACGACTCAATGAACATGAAGAAAAACGTTTTTATATAACGAACCCTAACGTAATGTAACCAATTACAGTTATATGTAATCTGGGACGAACATGTCATAGCTGAAAATTGTCAAAGAAATATGTAAAGCAGTGGAAAACCATATATTTTGATTATCGGCGAGGCTAACTACCTATAAACAATTAATATTTGACGATTGGCAAAAGTCCTGGGAAAATGAACCAACAAGTCATAAGCTAAAAATGATCAAATATCAGTTTATCCTTGGTCATCATCAAAACAATCCTCTCGACATCACGAAACTATTCTGAATCGTCTAAGAATTGGGCATACGCGATTGACGCATGGCCAACTCATGTCTTCCCCTAATGGAGCCCCACCTATATGCTCCAACTGCTGAACACAAATAACAGTAAAACATATTCTCATTGAATGCCCTATTTATAATCGGTATCGAACTATGTGCTTCACTAACCCTACAATGTAAGATATTTTAGCAGAGACCCCAAAATTTTCGCTAAGTTCAGTTTTGACCTTTTTGAAATACTGTAATCTCCTCCAAACAATATAACACTAAATTATAGAAACACAAATATGTTAACTAATCCCTCTGGCCAGCCCTAGGAGAGACTCAAATGGGTGTCAGTGGTCTGGTTAAACTAAATCTTGATGATGATGATGATTATCGGCGAATGTTCACTTTACAGTCGCTGTTGTGGTGGTGGAGGTTTGGGGGGGGGGGGGAGGATCCACTTGCAGTTCACTATGAATACATGAAATAGGAAGGGTTTCTTGGGCAGTTGATCCAAAAAGATTTACCAAAACGCTATGCCAGAGTAATAATACTTAACCTAGGTGTTACTAATACCATTAATTTACTCTAGTATACAAAAGCCTGCATCAGTTACCACAACATAATATTACTCTGCCATTTCAGATATGCCTGCAGGACGAGCAAAATCGTCGGCAGTGATTGCTGAGCGAGGCCAAACATTCCTCTCGAAGTGGGGAGGAGCACAAAGACGATTAGGAGGTGGATCCGCCGGTGGGAGGAAGAGGGCTCAGTGGAGACGAAACCTCGAAGTGGGAGGCTACGAGTAACGTCGGCAAGGATGGACGCCATGATCGTGGCAGCTGCAACGGCATATCCAATGCGAACATCAGTGGAGCATACAAGAAATCTGGGCCTCAACTGCCATCACATGACGACGAGACGCCGACTTCATGAAGCCTGGATCGACTGCCATATTCCAGCTCACAAAGGGTGGCTAACACCTACTCACAAGGAGTGTCGACTCGGCTTTGCATTGGAACACCTTCCACATAGAGAAGAATACTGGAGAACAATTATATTTACCGATGAAACGGTGTTCAGGTCACTGGGAGACGAAGCAAGGCAGTGCTGGAGGCCCCCCAACACACACTACCATGAGAAACACATTCAACATCGCGCAGTGAGTGGTAGGGTGTCAGTGTCATTCTGGAGGTGGATGTGGGCACATGGGCCAGGTGAACTGGTCAAGATCAATGGCCGTTTCACTGGTGAGCAGTATGTAGGCATCCTGAAGCAAGTGATAATTCCTATGGCAGTTCCAGCCCCCCACACTATCAGGCTGGTTCATGACAACATTCCCATTCATACCATCAACATAGTGAGGGACTACCTCCAGGATTGCCCTGAAATTGAGGTCATCGATTGGCCAACACTAGGATGTGATATTAATCCGATTGAACATATTTGGGCATGGTGAAACGTGATTGGAATATTGGGGAGCAGCGAACCTGTGCAGCAATAGAGGCCAAAGCTTACGACGTGTGGGAGAGTATACGTCGACGACCAGGGATGTGCCTGAAGCTGGTTGACACCATCCGTGAACCCTGCTGGACCACCACTCCACGACCCCCTGACGGAGACACGATGATCATCCCCATACTGGCCAGATATTATTTAAATAACATTGATTATGTGTTAAAGGAATATCCTTCCTTCCTTAGGCTTTAGTAAGCCCCTTTATAATATTTATTCTGTATATACTTGTCACACTTGCCAGATGCTTCTGGTGTTATTGTACAGGGGTACCTAGTGACACCACTAGGATCCCGCTTCCTCTATCAAGGAATAAACAATTGAAATTGAATTGAATTGATCGAAGTGACGCGCTAGGTATTTACACTATCAAGGGCAAATAATTATATTGGAAATGTTGGTTAGTGATCCCATTACATAATTTACTTCAGCAATAGCAGCATATGGGCCCCGGTGACGATACCTACCACTCTTACCCTAACAAAAACTTCAACTGAACAAGGTGTTTAACATGAAATAACCAGGCCAATAACCCTCATGTATGTATGCATGTATGCATGTATGTATGTATGTATGTATGTATGTATGTAAGATTTTAACGCAATAAATTCAAACAAAATCAAGGTCCCAGTGCAGGTGGATAAGTACCCCGCACTGCAACAACAATGTACCGATGCTAATTCTAAGATTTTATTCATATATCCACATATTAACTTAGTTTAGTAGCCATTTTAATGGCAGTATTATCTATCTATCCACATGCTAACTTTGTTTAATAGCCATCTTAATAGCAGTATTATCTGTCTACCCACATGCTAACTTTGGTTAATAGCCATCTTAATAGCAGTATTATCTGTCTATACACATACTAGCTTAGGTTAATAGCCATCTTAATATCAGTATTTTCTGTCCGAGCCACGGCATCCACAACTCCTGTACACACGGCGGAGAGCTACACTACCGCCTCCTCCTCCCTGGACCCCACAGCACAACAACACAACTTGTTATCACCTTACCTTCACTCAACTGCTAATAACCATGCACAACGTAGAGTCCTGGAAGTCCTCACGACGCCACAAACACGAGGTAATCCACAAACAGCAAACGTAAAACATGGAAATAGCGATCAAATACTGTATGACCACACACACACATGTTGCCTCCACCACTGCTGTACCTCTAATGATCACTGGCGAGTGGCGAACCCGAGGTGCTTCGATTCCTTAATTCATTGGTTCGCTTTACTGATTCATATGAAAATAATCGACTGGATGGCGGAAAGAACACCATACACGATTGGTCCGTCATCTATAATCTCATTAATTTTCTTAAATCACTTCTATCCACTAAACTAGCCCACAACCAAACAAGCAGCTGGCTTTGACGGTAAGCATAAGCGTAATACTTCCATTACGATTTTTATTATTATTACTATTATTATTATTATTACTATTATTATTAATATAAATATTATTATTATTATTATTATTATTATTATTATTATTATTATTATTATTATTATTATTTGGGGTTTTAGGCCGTGAGACGTGAGTTAATGTTCGACTGATGACTCGCTCTTTGCTCATGAACAATATCAAAATCATCAAATATTAATTTATTTTTCTTTCTAGGGTGTGTAGATGGGAGGAAGGGTGTGTGGATTGGAGGTAGGGTGTGTGGATGGGAGGTAGGGTGTGTGGATGAGAGGAGGGGGTGGGTGGGAGGAAGGGTGTGGATGGGAGGTAGGGTGTGTGGATGGGAGGTAGGGTGTGTGGATGAGAGGAGGGGGTGGGTGGGAGGAAGGGTGGGTGGATGGGAGAGAGAGTGTGTGGATGCGGGGAAGGGTTTGTTATTTCTTTTAGATTGTTTGGCTCTCTGAGGCTGACTTGAGGTTTACGGCTGACTAGCTGAAGTGAACGGCTGGCTGGCTTAGGTGAATATTTCAGCTGGCTGGGCTGAGGCAAATATCTGGCTGGCCAAGAACCCACCAAACAGATCCTCAATGCCAGACAGGCTACATGTCGTCATTGGCAAGTACTGGGCAAGAACTGGCTCCAGAATGTATCTGCACCTGCGCCAGTGTTGGTCAAGTCTGGTTTTGAGTGAGCTCACTCTCGGTGCTGTCACACTCTCTGGCAGAGTGTGCCAAGAGTTTACAAACTCAGAAAAAGTTTGCCTTGACAATTTTCCGAACTTGTGGCTTCTTCAACCATAAGCTGTGACCACCCGCCCCGCTAGGCTAGTGGGGCACGTCCCCCTGCTCCAAGTATGAACCCTCGACTGAGTAATGCCCTCTGAGTTGTTTATAAACTTCAATTAAGTCGCCCCTTGACTACCTGTAGTATAAGCTAGGCAATTCCTGTACGGGGAGGGATATAAATGTGCCCCACTTAAGAGTTTGATAAAAAGCAAACAAATATGAAAAGCACTGAGTGTATTGTATGTGGAGATTAAGGATTCATATGGTTTTGCTGTGCGTGTAAACTGAGAATATGAACAAGCACTGTGTGTACTAGTACTGTACTATCGTGCACCAAAGTCGTGTCCACTACCCAGCCACAGTGAGGGTTCGATTTGCCTTGAGTCTGAAGTTTCGAAACAGCTGGGAAATGCTAAGGTCGGCAATAGATGTCGCCCTGTAATAGGTTACATTACGTTAGGGTTCGTTATATAAAAACGTTTTCTTCATGTTCATTGAGTCGTTCTAAATTCCATTTCTGCTCAAAATACTACATTACCCCAAACTCCCAGGTTGCAACTGGGGTGTAACATAACCAGTAAGTAACGTGCAGCAACGCATAGCACATCAAACACCATATTTTTATGGTGAAGTTAACTAAGGAGCTCATATAACAACTGTCATATAATTATAATAGGGTGTCACTAATTACAGCAGATATTTGTAGAGGTGAAGAATATGTGATTCTGAGTATAAAACTTCTATACATGTATGGATTTTCGGTTTACGTTTAGCCGTGAGGTGGATTTTGCAAATTACGCAAGGCAACCATTACAAATGGCGGAGTCGAGGCGGAAGATACCGATAGTGATAGCGAAATATAGGAAGAAGGTTTAGTAGTATGAAGAATGTGGGTTAAACGGAAAGACTTTAGGAGGGAGAGAAAGTGTGTGGCCTTCTGCCCACTGCATGGTATTGGGTTGTAGTTTTTTTTTTTTTTACGGGTATTATCGCAGGCCGGGTCACTGATGACCCATCCGAGAACAGGGCAAAAATGTAGTAGTAGTAGTAGTAGTAGTAGTAGTAGTAGTAGTAGTAGTGTTGCAGCAACTATTGCTGCAGGTTCCAAAAAATTGACAAAAAAAGTAGCTATAGCGCAGGAGGTGGGCGCCTCGAACTGGTTAACTACGTTACCGATAAGGCAAATGGTTTCAGCCTTAACAACAGAATTTACAGATGCCATTGCTCTAAGGTATGGTTGGCCAGTAGATGGTTTGCCCTCCCAATGCGTGTGTGGCTATTCTATGATGCGATCACGCCATGGTTTGCAAAGAGGGGCTTCATATGCATGAGGCATGACGAGTGAGGATCTCACAGCAAATATGTTGAGAAATCTGCGGGACGTCATGGTAGAACCGACCCTCCTTCCACTGGATGGCAGATCCTCCAACACAGGACAAACACATCTAACGAAACGTGTGGACGTCAGTGCTCGGGGATTCTGGACGCGGGGACAGCGAGCTTTCTTCGACATCAGGTTTTTATCCATGGCCGTTTGTCACCGTAACCTGGCTCTCGATGCTGCACAGGAGGAACGAGAACGACAAGAGAAGGGCATATGGGGAAGATTCAAAATGTTGATCAAGGCAGCTTCACTCTCGAGTGTTCACAACCTCTGGTGGGATGGGCCCAAGTGCAGTGTTTCTACGCCAGACTCGCGGAGCTGATCTCGAACAAAAGCAGCAACCCAGGTTATGTCACCTGCGGATGAGATGTCGACTGTCCTTCTCTCTCCTTCGGTCGGCTGCTCTGCCTCCAGGGAACAGGCTTCTGCCCTACTCCGACAACTGCTGCAGATATTGACTATGAGGCTGATCACTGATGCCGCATGGATCTGCGGCTCAATAATTAACACAGATAGGATAGCTTCTTATGTAGGATATTTAATATTAAAGGTAAATAAATGGTGGCGAGGTGTGGCTATTGGGAGAGCTGGAGATACGTAGTAGTAGTAGTAATAATAATAATAATAATAATAATAATAATAATAATAATAATAAAAATAATAATAATAATAATAATATTAATAATAATAATAATAAATAATAATAATAATAATAATAATAATAATAATAGTCATAATAATTCATAATAAATAAAATTTATGATAAAACAAACAAAAATAAAATAATAAAATAATAATACAGTAACTGTAATAAAATAATAATATTAATAATAAAGAACTATAAATATAAAATGAAAAAAAAGATCAAAGTGAGAAGCGATATATGTTTGTTGTGTTGTCAATGGTAAGAGAAACAATTGAGAACCTGCAATTGCATGTAAATGAAGCAGAAAGTCAGATCAGCAACCTGGGACTTGGTCACAACTTTCGTGATATGCATATAGCAGCAGGTCTACCATTAGACAACACATGCTTCTCAATATCTTCCTAGGCGGTAGTACTCCTGTTTGGTGGCCTACTACTACCAGGTTGGGTGACTGGGGCGATGGGAAAGGATGTGGAGAAAAGAGGCAAAAGCAAATGGAGTGCCCATCCCTATTTGGTGGGGAGCACCTCATCTTTAATTTGTTTGGAGGGCCCATTCATTATATTTTCTGAGTAGGGTTACACTTTTATTATAGATAGAGAAACGGATGGAGATAGAGACGTGGTGGTTATGATTTTAGGTTGGTGTAGGGGTGGCCATAGGTGTTGCTTGTTGTTTTCCACATATCTTAATCCGGCTCAAGTTACGTGGGATTGACCTTTGTTGTAAAGGTTTTAACTCTAAATACAAGCAGGAGGAGCCATGTCGTCGGTTCTGTGAGTGTTCATTACAGTAGTCCAAATCGTCGCCATGGGTAGAATAGGGGAGGGGGGTTGGGGAATGCAGGGGAAGGTAATGTGATGGGATGGAATGTTCGATTGACGTTAGTCTTGGGGGAGGGATGAAGGGAAGAGGTGGGGGAGGGAGGAGTGGAGTGGGGGGATGGTGGAGGGGGAGTGTAAGTAGTCGATTAGTGTTTAGGTGTGGTAACCCACGATGCTCAAATTATGAGGTTTAATAGTTGGGTGGGTAGAGGCACGGGGATGGGGGGGGGGAGGCTAGGTGCGGAGTTGGAACTCGTGAACGTATGATGTTGTTTAATGCAAGTTATGGAACATTACAGTATCTTCAAACGGGTTTTCACGCTATTAATAGGCCTTATGTAATCCACCAATAAGGATTACAACAGCACACAGTATGGCTGCAATTGGTAAGAAAAATAAAATATAACATGGCAAAATTTTTGCCCTGCGTAATTTTTACAACCCACCTCACGCCTAAAGTAAACCGAAAAATGCTTATGTGTATAGAAGATTTTCAACTCAATATCACATATTCTTTCACCTCTACAAATATCTGCTGTCACTCATGGGACACCCTGCAATAGTATAAGGACGACATGGGCTATGTTGACAAATTAATGTGACTTACCTGTTGGTGACGACGATGGTAGGAATGAGACCTCGGCATGTTACAGTGTTCGACATCACCTCCTTCCCCTGGTGTGGGTGGCGCCAACCTTGGTAACAACTTGTGTATTCTCCGTGACGACCATTACTGGTAGTCACGGAGAATTAATTACTGGTGAGCCCATCAGTCTCACCGCCGTAGCCATGAACGGCAGAGATATGGTCGTTGTAGTGCTTTTATTTACCCGTTACACTTGTCTCACCATGCTTAATAATATTAACTATCTTCATGACATTCTTATTGTTATCAGTGATTGCGGAATTCACGATGTTATGCTCCACCTACACACAGCCTGTTACTAAACTAACCCCCACCTCCTCTATCCCCCACACTCTACAGTGGGCGACATCTGTTGGCCGACCATACCATTTCCCCCAGCTGTTTCGAAACTTCAGACTCAAGGCAAATCGAACCCTCACTGTGGCTGGGTAGTGGACACGACTTTGGTGCACGATAGTACAAGGCCCGTCCCTCGGCCACTGGTTTAAGGTGATGACGACCTTGTGCTTAGTAGGGGTTGGGGGAGGGGGGTAAAGCAGGGGGAGAGGGTAGGGGAGGAGGGGAAGGTTATGTGAGAGAGTGAGTATGGTGGGAGGAAAGGCAAAGGGAAGAAGAGTAGGGGGAAGGAGTGATTGAGGGAAGGTAAAGAGGATGAGGGAAGAGAGGAGGAAGAATGATGGGGGATGGAGGGCAAGATGAGAGTGTGTTGGAGAGAGGGAGGATAAGAAAGGAAAGGAGAAGGATAGGGGGATGGAAAGTAGTGAGGAGGGAGACTAGAGGGAGGAAAAATGATCGGGAGGAGGTAAGAGACAGGGAGAATAGTGAGGAGTAAAAGTAGAGAGGGCGTATAGAAGGATAGAGAATAAGAGGAGAAGGGAGAATAACAGAGAGGACGTAACACCACTGAAAGACCTCGTTAGTTTAGCACATGACAGAGGCGTAAGGTATGCCCTATGAGGTACACACACACACACACACACACACACACACACACACACACACACACACACACGGTCCACCCCGAAGAATGTAAACAGGTGTCTTAAGTCATTAGAGCGGTTGTACACGGTGTTGTTTCTTACCAGCGAAAATAAACTGAGACGTAGATTTATTAATGTAACTCAGCCTCTGTCTGTCTGTCTATGTATTTGTCTGTGTCTCTCTCTGTCTATCTGTGTATCTATCTATCTCTCTGCCTGTGTCTGTCGATCTGTCTGTCTGTCTGTCTATCTTTCTCTCTGTGTTTGTCTGTGTGTCTCTTTGTCTATCTGTTATTGAAGTCATAATGATTAAAGCGGTCATTATTAGCAGACAATTACAACACGTTTCCCTCATATGATTTACTAAAGTCTATAATGAGCAAAAAACTATCAAATGATGACCTTTAATGACCCTATGGTGACCTCTGACCTCAGTATAATGATGGCATTGTGTAGATTATATTGTACTGTAATTTGTGCCAAAATTTGATCTTAAATTGGCGAAATAATGAATTCACCTGAGGATTTACACTCCCAGTTTAGGTTAGGTTAGGTTAGGCTAAGGTTAACGTGAAATAGTCTGGGGTGCCTAACTCTTCACGTGATTCAAGTCATGGTTGACTGTATTTTCGAAGTACAGTACAGTAAAGGAAAAGAGGTTTAGGCATATTGGCCAAGGTTAAAAGTCTGGGATGTTTCAAATTAAGTTGATTCAGAAATTAAAAAGTGACGACCAATTAATAATATTTTTAAAAGGAGAAACAAAGGAAAACAAATAAAAAAGGAAATTGTACACAGAATATTTTGTTTTGAGTGACTTTCCTTTCCAAATTTTACAATAGAGGGTCCTCCCTCTTAACCTCCCCCCCCCCTTCAAAAAACATAAAAAAAATAATCTTCCTTTACTGTGATTTTCATTTTTTATTATTTTTTTCTCTATTTTTGAAACGACAGACAGCCCTTGTAGTGTTGTTGTTGAGGACGCTGTAAGATTTGTCAGGAAAATGCAGCAAAATATTTAAGTGTTTCTTTGATCTAGAATTCCTCCTCCTCCATCCTAGACATTAACCTTTTCTTGCTAGCATTTTTCTACCTGTTTGACGACGTTGAAGAAAGAACCTGAGACTCATTTTGCATCATAAGGACTAAATTTCGCCCGTCTGTTCCTGTTCTCTGATGCCTTTTTAGACCAGCGACTGGCGGCTGTGTGAGACGGGAGGAGTGGAAGGGAGGTGGTGAAGGGAGAGGGAAGGTGGGAGGGGGAAGAAGGAGGGGTGAAGGGAGAAGGAAGGTGGGAGGGGAAGAAGGAGGGGTGAAGAAGGGAGAAGGAAGGTGGGAGGGGAAGAAGGAGGGGGTGAAGGGGAGGGTCCAAGGGATGGTGTAGAGGATGCGGGGTGAAGGGAGGAGGGTGAAGGGAAGGAAGGAAGAGGGTGTGGGAAGGGTGGGGGAGAGAGGATGAAGGGAAGGGGGCGTGAAGGGAAGGGGGACGTGAAGGGAGGGGTGTAGAGAGGGAGGGGGTGGAGGGAGGGGTAGGTTTGAAGGGTATGAAATGAAGGAGGAGGAGAAGAGAAGAAGGGGGTAAAGGAAGGGAAGGGAAGAAGGGAGGGAGGATAAACCTTTGCGGCTCCATACAAAACACACTGTCTAATATTTGGACGGTATTAGACGGGATAAGCGAGAGTTGACACGTTTATTTTTCCCAATATATTCTCTCTACCGTCATCCCAATCTTTCATTATCCATTTATTGTTTATTTTCACACATTTATTATTTCTTCCTCCTCCGCTATTAATCATTTTATTGTTTATTTTCTTTTGTTTATTTTCTCTTGGCTCAACTGTCTTATCCATTTGTGTTATTGCCTATTCCTCCGTTTAATGTCTTGTGTGCTGTTTCTTCCTTATTCTACCTTCACATTCAACGTATTTAGCGTTAATCCGCGTGTGACTATTTTCTTTTATTTAGTTGTTCTTTCTTTCTTTCTTCGGGTTGTCAGTGTTCCTATTGGGGTTTTCTTCTTATTCTCTTTTCCTTCCTTCCTCCTGTTCCTTCCCCTCTTAATCTTGTTTCTCCTCCTACTCCATCCTCTTCCTCTTTCTCCTCTTCCTTCTTCTCCTCTCTCCTTTCTCCTTCTTCCTCTTCTTATCAAACTCCAATTTCCGTCCACATATGTACAGAATGTCTTTGTGTGTGTGTGTGTGTGTGTGTGTGTGTGTGTGTGTGTGTGTGTGTGTGTGTATGTGTGTGTGTGTGTGTGTTATCGCGTCTTCAATGTCGCCTCCTTTATCCATATAACTTCAGATCTGGATTAATCGTTTCTTGTTCGCCCCCCCCACCAAAACAAAATAAATAAATAAATAATAAATAAATAAATAAAATAAATAAATAAATAAATAAAATCGCTTTCCAAATTTTGTAACTTTTGGTCTGAACACTTTACATCAGTCCCCCTTCTCTCTCTCCCTCTGTTTTCTAGTTTGGCTTCCCTATTCATCTGTATGTTTCAAGCTTCACTCTCCCCCAATCCACTTTTTGTTTGGCTTTCTTTTTTGTATTCTCTCCCCATTTGTCTTATCCTCTTTCTACATATCTGTTCACTCGGTTTTTTTATCTTTGTTTTCTTTCCTTGTTTACATTACATCAACCGCAGGGCTACAACTACCTTCTTCAGGACAACCAGTGCATCTTCTCCTTCCTTCCTTCCTTCCTTCCTTCCTTCCTTCCTTCCTCTCCATCCTTTTTCTCCACCATTTCTCTTCACCGGTAATTTCCCCCCCCTCGCTTTCCCCTTGCATCATGCGAAAGAAAAAAAACCACACAATAAGTTCTATAATTTTTAAGTTATGTCTTGATACAGTATTTTAACATCAGTGATAATCTTAACAATATTCACCCCGAGTCAACCATTAGGGTGTGAGTTTTCTAGGGTGGAAAGGCGTAGGAAGTCCTTATAATGAGAGTAAGGGAAAGGCTTTGTTGCAGGACGGGACAAATGACCTGACAGTGTGATGACAAATAACCTGAAGGGACATGACGCCAAATTACTTTCTTTTTTTTGGGTTAATGGAGGAAAGATGAGGTATTATTAATGGTGTTTGTATTGTTGTTGATGTGATGAATATTATAGTGAAGTAGTTTTTGGTTTTGATGAATGAATTATGATCTCTCTCTCTCTCTCTCTCTCTCTCTCTCTCTCTCTCTCTCTCTCTCTCTCTCTCTCTCTCTCTCTCCATTTACAAAAAAATTATTTACTCTACAATTCCTAATTTACCCGCAACACAAACCAGTCACCCTTTCTGTCTATATGTCTCACTATCTCTGTCTTATTCCCCTCTTCTTGTCTCTCTCTCTCACTATCTTCTTCTCCTCTCCCTCCTCCTCTCGTCTCTCTCATCATTCCTCTTAACAGCTTAGTATGAAGACGACCTGTTACTTACATTAAAACCTTGACTGATCTCTTAACACGGAATCTCTCGTTAAAAAGACAATACTGAGTATCCAGACGACGCTCTTACAACCTACTTTGAGATGAAAATTACAGTGATTAGACTTTTCCTCGTCTTGTATCTCACCTGTATCTTAGGGAATACATCCAAGGTGATCAAGTTCTAAATCTCATTAGTGAGTTTAATGACATACAGACAGACAGACAGACAAGCAGACAGACAGACAAGCAGACAGACAGAGAATATTTCGAAGAGGTAGAATTTATAGTCATCATTAACTTCTATTTCAATGGCTCTCGTAACACTTGCCTCTGTGCATTTTCCTTTGTCTTTGAGAGAACTGAAGGCCATTAAAGACTTCACACACACACACACACACACACACACACACACACACACACACACACACACACACACACACACACCTCTCTATTTCTCTTCCCCATCTCCTCACTTTATCCCATTTACCCCTCTCAGCCTTTTCCCTCTCCACCTCCTCCCTCTCCCCTCTTTCTTTCCCTCTCCACTTCTTTCCCACAATGTTTTAATCCTCTACATCAAAGCTCTTCCACTATACTGCCTCATTAGTCTACTACCCTCCTCCCGCCTGCCTCCACCACACTGCCTCCACTACCCTCCACCCCTGCCTCTCTCCCACACTCCCACTACTCTACACCCTCCTCCACTTACTGCCTCCACCCTGCCTCTCCCACACTCGCTCCACTACTCTACTACCCTCCTCCCACCCTCCACCCACCTGCCTCCACACCCCTCCTACTGCCTCTCTCCCCACAGCTCCATTACTCTACCCTCCTCCACTTACTGCCTCCACCCTGCCTCTCCTCTCTCTACTACCCTCCTCCACTCCACCCTGCCTCTCCCTCTCTACCCTCCTCACCTGCCTTCACCACCCTACTCCCTCCACCCACTGCCTCGCTCCACTAGCTCCACCACCTACCACCACCTCCGCCTCACCCAACACAGTCAGAGAACCCATCTGGGCTAATTTAGGCGCCTGCAGAAGACCTCCCCGGCAATAAACAGCTGGAGTATACGCCATCTTTTTTGAGCGTCACGACTCTCCCGGCGTCTTTAACATTTAATGGGGAACTTTGTCCTTCTTCTCTGACACTTCGTAATGTGATGTAGAGCAGGTCTCTCTCTCTCTCTCTCTCTCTCTCTCTCTCTCTCTCTCTCTCTCTCTCTCTCTCTCTCTCTGCCTGTCAGTCTACCTGTCTGTCTGTCTGTCTGTCTGTCTGTCTGTTTACCTACCTGTTCATCTATCTACCTATCTCTCTGTCTATATATATTCATTTACATACATGAGTGTGTGTGTGTGTGTGTGTGTGTGTGTGTGTGTGTGTGTGTGTGTGTGTGTGTGTGTTAATTTACTAATGGACGGTGAATGTCAGTGAAAGAAATAAGTGATATAAAACCATGAGGAGGGTTAACACACACACACACACACACACACACACACACACACACACACACACACACACACACACACACATGGTAAATATTCACTCTCAGTCTTCTTTAAGGATAAATTAATACGGTAAGTTTAAGCTGCCTGGCCGGGTCTCACTACCTCACCTCCTCTGCCTCAAGCTTCACTCACACACCAAGTCTAAAATTAAATATCCCTCAAGTTTATTAATAGAAGTTTAGAGAATGCAAATGACGTCAGTGAGAATATTAACACCAGCGGAAAATGTCGGGTATTTGAGCCGGAGGTGACTGACGGAATAGGAAAAATAATACGTATAAATTTCCATTGCTTATGATCATACCGTCTTGAATAATTAACCAGAATTGTACTTGGTGTTAGTAGTTATTATATTTTATTGTTTATATATTTCTATAAATGCAAACTTACTATACCAAGGTTATTTAATACTTCTTCAATATTCTTCTTGTTGATTCTAAATGATGCTACTCAGGTGAATTAATCGCTAATGACTTTGCTATAGGCCTAATTCGTGAAGACGCGGCTATAACTATATTGCATAGGGATTTTAACAAGGCAGTTCTTAACACATACACAACTTCAAAGATCGACAGTGGTGAATAAAATGACTCTGAGACACATTATGAAGCAATAGCTGGACTACAAGCCTCCAAGAACTACCAATTAGACTGGGTTAAGTGATTGAGTAAATGCATGATTGAATGATTGAATGAATGAATGAATGATTGGGTGAGTGAGTGAATGTTTGAATGATTGAGTGGATGAATGACTGATTGAGTGAATGTGTGATTGAGTGAGTGAGTGAGGAAGTGATTGAATAAGAGTTTGAATGATTGAGTGATTGACCGAATGAGTGATTGAATGATTGAATGAGTGAATGAGTGAATATAGTCTTGGTACGGTACAACTATATGACTACTTGATTCTAAAAGACGAAGATGTCATATAACTTTATTGGTCTCTCTGTTGTTCTTTCCAGGTACAGACTCGATCAGGAGGAGTTTCCGTGGACGACATTTCTTGCTTTTGATCTTTGTTGTCTGTCTCTCAATGGTTTCTTATTTATTATTAATGGTATTTTTATTTTATATCATTTCCTATTTCTGATTTTGAATGTTGCTTCTGTATTATTTTATTTTCTTTCGTTGATTTTTTTTATTGTTTTAGTTCAATACCGGATTACGAGTTTTCATCTCTCTCTCTCTCTCTCTCTCTCTCTCTCTCTCTCTTTTAGTCAAATTTTCAACCATAATTTACTTTGTTATTACGTATTTCTGCTTCATTGTTAGGTTACCGTATAATAATTCCTTGCTTGCCTATACACCTACGTATATATCCCCATACTGTATCTGTCTCCATGTCTCTTTACCCAATTATTTATACACTTATATATATATATATATATATATATATATATATATATATATATATATATATATATATATATATATATATATATATATATATATATATATATATATATATATATATATATATATACCAGTTTCCATATCTGTCTCTCTGTCTGTCTGTTGGGTGTCTATTGTCTGTCTGTCTGTCTGTCCCTCTTCCTCTCTCAGCCACATCGTCCCACGGGCTGTCCAGTGCTCCTCAGGGTCATGTCTCTGTTCTAACTCAGAGGCAGGTGGCTGGGGACTGTCCACACTCCTATGATATTTTAGAACAATGTTTATTTACCTCCTCCTCCTCCTCCTCCTCCTCAGCGGTGATGTAGGACGGAGACACAAACCCTACTCCCCCCCAAGTGTTCCGGCCATGGGAAGATGGGAAACACATAATGGAGATAAATTCTGTGTTTTTTCCTACTATTCTCTCGTGTTCTTGTGTAAGTGTCAGTATCAATCGCACACAAACACACACAAACACACACACACACAGATAAATATGTAAATATAAACATAACGAAATAAAAATAATTGCTTGCATGAGAGTGCATGTGTGCTTATATATATATATATATATATATATATATATATATATATATATATATATATATATATATATATATATATATATATATATATATATATATACATCATCTCCCACTCGGCTGAGTCCTTCGTGTCCGCGCATCTCACGTAAATATCTTTGTGTATATTTATCTCATGTTGATGTATATATTCAACATCCATCACGATCTGTCCGATACACTCCAACAATCTCCATACCAGACAACAGACCGTATTTATCAGGATTTGGCTACACACGAACAGACATTCTTCATTCTGCTCCGTCGTTTGATGGGAAACACATAATGATGTTTTATATAATACTGTAAATCAATATTTGTTATTCAAGATCATTTTAGTTATTAAGGGTCGAGTGTCAGGATAAACATGGAGGTCGGTGTTGGCGGGGTAATGACAGCACCTGTGGTGGTGTGACTTAACCCGTGGAGGAGAACACAGCCATACTGCTCATACTAGATGATGGACGTTTATAAATACATGAGGGACGAAGGTTATTGGCGTTATTGGCGTCAGCAATTTTTTGATTTGGGGCAATTATCAAAAATATTGTTGATAGACGGTTTACATGTGTGTATATACCAGGTTGCTCTGCCTTCTTCTGTGTTTCCTTACTCATACAATCTGTTTCACTTCAAAAAGATGGTTTTCCGCATTTTCGTGATGTAGATTAATATAGTCTTTTTCTCTTCTATTTTTTCGTCCCCCCAGCCCCGTTGTGGGTCGATGACGTGTACCCGGGTGGGCTATTTCCCGTAAAAAAAGAGGTAGAGATATAGATACAAGAAACCTTTTCCTTTGCTTTTACTGTAAACAAAAATACAGTATATATATGACATGCAGTCTAAAGACGATTTTTTCTTCGCTAAGGATGAGAGAGGAAGAGACTGTGAGCCCGACACTGAGGAGTAAATCCCGTCTTAGGCGCCTACCACTGTTAGCGGGGCACAGATTTTCCACCCGGAGTGGGTTTTCCATCATCGTCTCAGTGTTATCTTATGGAAGGTACCTGGATTTGTTCCCCCCATAGGCAGAGCATGTCGCCTCCAGGATATGTGGATGGTGACTTTAAACACTCACCTGTAATGCTGAGATAGACGCACCCACAAGTGTTTACACACACACACACACACACACACACACACACACACACACACACACACACACACACACACACACACACACACACACACACACGTGCATAAAACATCAGATTTAGAACAGCAGCGTAAATGTGCATTTCCTTTGGGCCTTTGTCTGTTTTTCTCTGTGTTTTCTGTGTATGAATATATATTTTTCTTTATGTTTTTAGCATTTATGTATTTAACTCTAATAAATTTGTGTTTGTGCACGACTGTGTCCATGTTTGAATGGCCAATTGTCTGTGTATGCATGTGTCTATGTGTTTGTGTATATAACATCATTTAAATAATTCGCACTTGGCCCAAACACACAAAGATTTATTCCTCTCTAAGTAAGATGTCTCAGACCGTCTCCAGGGATTAATCTTTCTTCCTTTACACTGTGATATACCCGAGGACGGTGTACCCTCACCCGGGGAGGTGCACGTGAGAGTGTACCCTGACCCGGGGAGGTACACATGAGACTGTACCCTGACCCGAGGAGGTACACATGCGAGTGTCCCTGAGTCAGGGAGGTACACATGAGAGTGTACCCTGACCCGGGGAGGTGCACATTGAGAGTGTATCCTGACCCGGGGAGGTACACATGAGACTGTACCCTGAGCCGGGGAGGTACACATGCGAGTGTACCCTGAGTCAGGGAGGTACACATGAGAGTGTACCCTGACCCGGGGAGGTGCACATTGAGAGTGTGCCCTGACCCGAGGAGGTACACATGTGACTGTATCCTGAGCCGGTGAGGTACACATGCGAGCGTACCCTGAGTCAGGGAGGTACACATGAGAGTGTGCCCTGACCCTGATCAAGCTAGTTCTGTCTTCATCATCCTTGAACCTTTACGAGTCAGCCCAGAGCGTCTGCCACGAGGGCCTGGCGTCATACATCACGGACTGGATAGTTATGTCCCCCTTGTGGTCTGGATATTTGTGACCCAGTTAAGACTTTACGACAAAATGATGGTGATTTGGTTCTGTTATCCAGTACTGGCACACACTCAATATCAATCACATATTGTCTCCTCAATGGGGATTCGAACCAGAAAACATATAACGACCAACCCAGTATAGCAACCATCCCGCCACCGTACCCAACGCTACTCCAGAAGGAAAGGCAGACGAGACCCCAGGAGACACCCGGCCATACACCCACCGACAGACAGCTTAAAGTTTGTTTTACGAATGTGCCATTAGGAATTAGTTGTCTGAGTTATGGTCTTGAAGCCGATGCTAATGGCCACTCCGAAATTAATGATGGAACCTTGTTGGAGGTTTTTAACACATAAAGAATGTTAACGACTGTGAGAATAATACCAGGATGATCAGAACAGATAACCCGATGAACTGCGATCATTGTTTTAACTGGAAATTGGGAAAATGGGGAAATTAAATGCCCGTGGTTACGTAACACACAAACATACGGGAATTATGGAGATGTGGAAAATAAACTGTTATGTTCACAAACAGTTACAGTTAGACTTAAATATACACACATTCACAGTTGTAAAAATATAGGAGTGAGCATTCAGAGTAGCACACGCCATATAAATGGTCCTTTACATACATAGAGTTGCACGCCTACACACACACACACACACACACACACACACACACACACACACACACACACACACACACACACACACACACACACACACACACACACACACACACACACACACACACACGTACACACACACACACACACACACACACACACACACACACACACACACACACACACACACACACACACACGTTCGGTAAATTACTTATGTCATTACGTAATAAAATGAGTAATAAGAAAAACAAGTGATAGTTTTAGGGACGTTATTGAAAAGGCGAAAACCATAAGAGAAAAAAGTAGAAGGAAAAGAGATAAACAGGGTGTAGAAGAAAAAGAAAACAACAAGAAGAGAAATAAGAGGGAGAGGGGCAAGAAAGAGACAGAAAAGCATGAAAGAGAGAAGACTGAGAAAGAGAGATAAATAGAACGGGAAACCAGACAGAGAAAACAAACTAGAGAAGAGAATAAGAAAGAGAAACAAGAAAAAAAGACAGAGAGAGGAAAATAACTACCCCTCCTGGGTCACACGAGTGTTCCCAAGACTCCATAACTAATCTATGTCTTCTTTATCTCCACGTTTCTCTTTTTCCTCTTTTTCTTTCTCGCTTTCCTCTTTCTCTCCTCTTAATTTCTCTCTCCTCTTGTTATTTTCTCTTACCTCTTTCTCGCTTTCTCTATCTCTCCCTCCCCTTAGCTTTTCTCTTATGGTCTTGCTGTCTCTCTCCTCTTACTGTCTTACTCCTCTTTCTGTGTCTCTCTTCTTAGTCTCTCTCTTCTCTTAATCTCTCTCTTCTCTTGATGTCCCTCTCTTATTTCTCTCTCTCCTCTCTCCTTACATCAATAATTCGCTGTTGCGTTCAAAATTATCGTTTATAGAATTTTGACTGGAAAATAAAGGATTAGAAAAGAATATATTGAATGTTTTGTGGTAAAGAAGGAGGGGGGGAGAGGTAGGGGGGAGGAAGGAGTAGGGGGAGGGAGTAGTGGGAAGGGAAGGGGGAAGAAGGAGGGAGAAAGGGGAAGGGGTAGGGGGTAGGCCGGCGTGGTGACCAATATCCTGTCCGTCGCACCAGAGAGAAAAATCAACTTCCATTTCACTGATATTAAAGGAAAAAATCTATACTAAAAAATTAAAATTCTTACGTTTATTCTATTTAAAAGTTTAAGGCAGCATTAATGTCCATCATCAGGTAAAATCTTTAAACCAAAACAGATGGTTGGTGTCAGCACATAACAACAATATGTAAAAGTAATAATATACTTTTTTATAGAGTAACGTTATTTTATATGGAGTATATCATAAACATTTAAATTTTGATGTTAAATGCTAAAATATTGTATATAAATATCTTGCGAGTAATAAAATCATGAAATATATTAATGTTAATATCTCATGAATATTAAAATCCTGAAATATTTTTGACCAGAATGGGCGGCGTTGTAAATATTAAAATGTTGAGTATTTTTACGTATAATATGTTGTGTTGGGTATCAAAATCCTAATTTATATATATATATATATATATATATATATATATATATATATATATATATATATATATATATATATATATATATATATAAGCAACGACCTCACCAGCCAGGAATTGAACCCCTCGACCTACTGGGTGGGACTAGGGAACGCTACCGACCAACCCACAAGGACACTAAAAGCAGTCCTAGACTCTGTTATATTTCACACAAAGCCTGTTCATCGAGCTGATGGCGCCGTGAACCTCATTGGGAACTGCCCACGGGCAGTTTTAAGTGAGCTGTTGGCCTGGCTAATACATGCAAGTACAGGGTGGCGCATAATTGTTCTCGATAAAGTGACTTCTGCACCACTCTGTACTATATTTTGGACCAAATATCAAGAAAATATATTTTTATCATAGTCGTGATGGATACACGTGCTGGTGCTCTGATGGCTACACGTGCTGGTGCTCTGATGGATACACGTGCTGGTGCTCTGATGGATACACGTGCTGGTGCTCTGATGGATACACGTGCTGGTGCTCTGTCGACGAAATGGGAAACACGATAAAACCAATCAAGTGTGTTAAGAGATAACGTATTACGGCTTGAGTTCGTCTATTGTACATATTTATTAACAAAATCAGGAAGATATTACCCGATGATAAAATTATTAACCAGTGAGTGAGTCAAGATTATTGTTCCTTGAGACGCTGTAGTTAAGGAGCAACACAGATATGATGGGCTAGATACTGGAGGCGTTTGGGTAGATAGGAGGGGTAGAAGTAGATAGTAGATGGCTAGAGGAGTAGAAGTAAGTGTTGAGAAGGGAAGAAGGTAGAATTAGTTGTTACGGGTAGACGTGGGAGGTTAGGCAGGTTGTAATAGAAGGCAGTAACAGGTACAGATAATTAGAAGATAGACAGTAGTGGAGGCAGGTAAGAGCAGGTGAGATGGATAAGAACACAACAAAACTGCCCATCCAAAACAAAATACCCCACGTATTACCCCCCCCAAAAAAAAATAGAAAAAATAATAAACAGACAAACAGACAGACAGACAGAACAGACAAACAGACAGACAGACAGACAGACACAGCTCTTCACATACTCCACTAAACTACAATGAAAGTGTGGAGTACAAAACCATAAAACGACCACTCCTCCACTCCACCCTTCCCCCCGACACACACCCCACACATAAGTTAACACGCGTAATGAAGTGATAATGGGAAAATAAAGTAGTTACTGAGTCTAATGTGAACAATAAACTCCACATTAAGTTTGGGATTAGAATGAGGTAGGATCATTACGTGGAGGTGTGATCAGCCGGTGTGGAAGGTCAATAACAGAGGTGAGGTGGTTAGTTGTTATTATCGCTTATGGGACCTTCCTGTAGTCGAACTGGGGGAGGTGAGGTGGTTCTTGGAGTAAGGTGGGTTGTTGGAGTAAGGTGGGTTGTTGGAGTAAGGTGGGTTGATGGAGGGGTGGGTTGTTGGAGTAAGGTGGGTTGGTGGAGTAAGGTGGGTTGATGGAGTTGGAGTGGAGTAAGGTGGGTTGATGGATAGGTGGGTTGTTGGAGTAAGGTGGGGTTGATGTAGTAAGGTGGGTTGCTGGGTAAGGTGGGTTGTTGGAGTAAGATGGCCATGGGACTGGGGTGATCCTGGATTTGTGATCTCTGGGTGGTGATCTGGGGAGGTGATCTCTGGAGTGAGGTGATCTCTGGAGATCCTGGATTTAAGGTGATCTCTGGAGTGAGGTGATCTCTGGGTGAGGGATCTCTGGGGGTGATCTCTGGGTGGGTGATCCCAGGTGATCTCTGGAGTGAGGTGATCCCTGGATTTAAGGTGATCTCTGGAGTGAGGTGATCTCTGGAGTGAGGTGATCTCTGGAGTGAGGTGATCTCTGGAGTGAGGTCGACCCTAGAGTGAAATCGTTCATGGACTCAGGTGGTAATTTAAGTTCAGTGGAGTAATGTGGTCACTGAAATTTAATCAACACCGGAGTAATGTCACTGGAGTCATTAATTGTGGTACAGAGACATAACCCCAATGTAGGTGAGAAAATTGGAGATATTTATATTTCCACGTAGGATATTTAACTAAAGAAGATTAACTACACGACTCTCTATAGGGAATATCAGGAACCTTTACTTTGCGAATAAAATGAAAAAAGTTGTGCCTTTGTTTTTCCTCCATCAAGGCAACTGCCACAAAGGTCCAATTCAATTTACTTCCCCCTTTGTTTTATTTGGTTTATCTTTAGGGACGGTAACTGGCCTGTGTCTGTGTCTGTGTATATACCCATCCCAGGCTCCTATGTTAGGCATCTTCAATATTATAATGAAATACTTAACGAAATATGATGAAAAATTATATTGATTTACACCTCCACGCGTCTCCTTCTTTCCTTCCTCCCTCCCTCCCTCCCTCCATCCTGCAATCATTCCTGCACTTGTTCTCCATCCATCGTCATCTCTTACTCCCTCCCCCTTCATTCATCACCTGTCTCATCCACCATTAAACTCCCAATTCTTTCTTTCACTCCGCCACTAGAGACACCAAGAGGGATTGAACCTGGACAAGACATCTATGAAGCAAACATGAAGCAGAATTCTAGTGATTCAGACACAGTGATGATGTTAATCCTTACTTTATATCTTCCAGTTTTTTATATTTCTCTCTTTCTTTGAGGACTCTGAACCCATTAATACAACAAGAAGGTATATGATTTGGTCATTACTCAAGTTTGTGTAATTATTGTTGGGTTTATTTTGAGTGTGTGTGTGTGTGTGTGTGTGTGTGTGTGTGTGTGTGTGTGTGTGTGTGTGTGTGTGTGTGTGTGTAGATAGTTTCTGGTACTTTGAATCAGGACTTTGTTAGACACCTCTACACTCCAGTGATTGACTAACTATTAACGTGTCCTCATAGGTGATAACACGGCTTCCACTTCTCCATCTCGCTCTAAATAACCTTTCTTAGTCTAAACATCCGAGGGAAGGCGTTTATAGCTGTTCATCTCTTATTCCCTTTCAACTGCGTGTGATTTTTATTCGTTGGCAAAAAACAACGTGAAGAATGACAGCAACAGAATCTCTACCACTAACAGCATGAGGGCAGCTGAGTCGTTATCATTAACAGCGCGAGAACAGTAAACATTATCACCGTGAGAAGCACAAAATCAGAATCATTAGCGGCTGAAGCACTGCTATCATATTCAGAAGGATTAAACAGCTCCAGGCGACAGATTAAAAGCGAAATTAACTCGCCGCCGCGTTGGCTAAATGTACGCGGCAAGCAGAATTACCGGCAGCAAATGACTCTGGCGGGGAAAAAGCTGCAACAGCGCCATCACCAGAACCACAAATACAAACATGAGTATCAGGACCAGCAACGTCACCACTATAGGAGACAGCAGCTGTGGCCATGTCTTATCAGCTGCAGCAACAACACCAACGACATTAATAATAAGAGCAGCAGCAGTATCAATAACAGGCGAAGGAGCTCGGACGAGAGGGTGTTGGAGAGGCTATAAACTGTGTCCAGCCTCCAGGGTACCACTGACACATCACCACCATAGAACAATACACACAGCGCCCTTATCTCCGACAACCATGGTTGGGTTAACGAGCCGAAGGATTACTTGAGGCGTATTCTTACGTTTTCTACTCAAGGCTGGGTTATATATGGCCTCTTGCCTCTTAAAATTACGCTTAGGCTTAAGTTAAAGGATATATCAACAGGAAGATTGATGAGTGGCGAGATGGGGACCCATTTGGCTAAGTGGGGGAGGAACCCTAACACGACGGTGGGGTGGACTCAGGTGCTGACGAAGACTTATGCTGAAAACACTTTATACATACTGAAGGAGTATGTCCGTGTACTAACAACTTATAGATCCTCAAAACTCTTATATGGATATAATCTTAAAAAAAAAATCTTAAAAATACATATTATATAAGGAAATGATAATTTAAAATGGCAAAAACGAAGAAAATCAAGCCAGAGATGTTTCCTATTAAAATAATGGTTGTCGAGCTTTGGTTAATAACTGACCTGAACGAAGTAAACGTCTCACCAACTCGGAGCTTCAGACGGTAAAGCCTAGAGAGTTTGAACATATTCTGAAGCTCTTTAAACCCGGGTCTTGACGAAGGTGTAGTGAGATACACGTGATAAAATCAACAGAATAATAACTAGTTCTATGGACAAAAAACAACCCCAATATTTTCATCTAAATCAAAGGTTCTTTAGGGGTGAGTTTTTTCATAACAAGATAACCACATTTATTATTTAGGCTTTGTTTTGTTATTTCATCTGACACTAATAATAAATTTTCAAAGACTTGTCTATTGTAATGATTTAAATATTATGGTTTACTGAAATCTATTGTTTACTAAGAAATCAAACCATTTAAGTAGGTGAAAGAAGTTTAAACTGCTGTATGAATTTGGGTGAGGATGTATAAAAACCAACGCACACACACACACACACACACACACACACACACACACACACACACACAGGGCAGGGAGAGTGAAAAATGGAACTTTCCAAAATTTATCCCGTGAATATAACTGGACATGTGAATTATATTGTGGTGTAGGGGAGAACAGGGGGAATATTTTTTTTACCCTAGATACTTTTTGCTGTTGTTTTATGATCATAGGCATTTATCTATAAATTCTCCCATAAACATACTTAGTCATATGTTGTTTATTAATGATCCCATGTCATTGATATTTATAAGTAAAGTTACATTGTATAAGGAAGAAAGATGTTTACACCTGGAAGATTAGATGAAATGCCTGTGTTGTGTGTGTGTGTGTGTGTGTGTGAGAGAGAGAGAGAGATAGAGAGAGAGTTGAGCATTGAGTTTTCAATTATCGTCGGGCTAAACTTGGTGAGGGAGGACATGTGACAGGGGCGCTCCTCTTGCTCTGGTGATTTACTATATATGCTAATCTGTCAAGGGTGATAGAGGTAGACGAGTGAGGATAGGAAGAACTCCTCATCATGACAGACATTAGCTTTAATGAGAGAGAGAGAAAGAGATGGAAAAGAGTGAGAAAGAGAGGGGATAGATTTTCATCTTGTGTACTCAAGTAGAGAGAGAGAGAGAGAGAGACATAGAGTCAGAGATGCCATCTAACCTCTCTGGGTTGTTAGTTGAGTTGGGATTGATTTGTGAGGTAGCTGATGGAGGCTTCGTCCTGGCTTCGAGTATTGTGTGATGCCAGTCGGTGGATCATGGGATCACACAACAGCGTAATGTATGTCATTTGCATATGTATATAGGCAATGCAACATGCAAGCGCAGATGCACACAAGTACTGATTTACATTTGCATTTATATAAGAGGATTATGTCTGTACTCTCGTGTTGGCCTCAGCTTTTTCTCCTGTTGAATTATGTAAACCTGTGTAATACATGGGCTGAAATAGTTCATAGGGTATACATGTGGGTATACATGACCAGACACACAGCGATGTTCTTGTAAGTATTCTACACAGAGAACATCAAACAACAATGACTATAACGCAGTTTAAGACCATGACGGTAAGGGACGCTCACAACACCACCACTGTAAACGGACACCAAATAATTAGTGTTGTAAGGAACATAAGTTTTATATTTAAAGAGATATTAAATCTGGCATCTGACGACTAGGTAACACTCAAGGCTCTGTGTGTGTGTGTGTGTGTGTGTGTGTGTGTGTGTGCGTGTGTGTGTGTGTGTGTGTGTGCGTTTACATATAAATTCTCTACGTTCCTCTCGCTTCAAATTGTTAGCCTTAGATAAGTAAGAATGTGTAAACCTGTGAAACAATTAAGACAGGTCAAATACATTTCAGTCTCACCTTTTGGCTAATTTCACTCACCTGTTGCCTCTCGCGTGTATCTCTATTCTGTTTAGTGTAAATATTATAAAACAGACAACAGAAGAAGAAGCCGTGGCTACATCAACAAATTTAACTCCAAGTAAGTGATTCAAAGCCTTTATTTTCATTACTTCTGAGAGAAAATTGGTCATAATAGTGTCAAATTTACCTTCCATCTCTTTGACTTTTAACTTTATACATTATCTCGAGGTTCAGCTGAGTATAGAAGAAAAATCTCTGGACGTTACTAAGAATATCAAAGTTCATTCGAGTATTGTCTTTCCTCAAGTCATTCATCATACAACAGACCCCGTATTTACCTTGAGGATCACCAAACATAGTACATCCTGGACAACTTGTAAATGCTATGTGTTTTGTTGTATTTACCCTTAAACTATTTCCCCTTCTCCCAGTTAATTGAAATCGAGTTTTTGTTTAGGTTTCTGTCAGTATGTCCGTAAAGAAAGTCTGTACATTTGACACACTGCTAATGGATCTATCATTTTTTCTGAGTCTTATTTAATGCTTTAATTTAAAAGGAAAAGTGAGAAAGAAAATGGGAAAATCTATATAGTAATTAACTTTCTAATAGTTGACTCGATGTATAATGTGTGTGTGTGTGTCTGTGCCGCAGGACAGATACTTTAACCTACAACCACACACACTAAAAGGACCTTTCTATCTTTGTCACACACTCCTACATAACAAACACGTGTTATTTCTTCCCGTTTAACCTCTTTCAATACTCATTAATTCTCTCATCTTGCGTCTTTTTACAATCTACTTTTATTTGGGTATTTAATTTTTATAGTACGAAATATTTACTGATCCATTTCTGTATCATAGTTTACTAATTAATATAAAAATCTTCCTTATTCTTATATGATGTTCTACAAAATACATCTGATCCTCAACTACTACATAATCTCTCACTAGTCCAACACTACATCCTCCATTTCTACATAATATTTCCATAATCTTACATAAAATTATCCACTTCTACATAATACCCAGTCGACTATATTATGTATACACAGTTCTACAGTACTCCTGATGCTAGACCGTAGTTTCATACATATTACAAAATACTAAATTCCTCCGAGTTATTGTTGATGAAAACTTAACTGGAGAAACCACATACAAGCCATTCACAGTAAAGTCAATAAACAGTGCGGTATCATGTATCACACTCGACAGTCATTCACTCTCACAGCAATGAAAGAAATCTATCATGATCTTGTTTACCAACACCTGATACACTGTCACACACTATGGGGGGCCTCTGGCTCTTCAAAAACACAATCTCTGGCTACTGCACAAAGGAGAGTTGTACGGACAATGACCTACTTGAAAAAAACAGATCACACAAACGAAAAATTTGCTAAATTCAAAATTTTAAAATTCGAAGATATTAACACCTACTGCTGTGCCCTCTATGTTTACAAATCTATCAATCACTTGCTTGACAATAATTGTTTCCAGTTCCGGAATAATCAGAGATACAACTTAAGGCACTCAGAGCTACTAAAACTACCCCCCCATGCGCTCCTCTCAGTCCCAGACCTCCATAAAAAATCATGGTGTGAAGGTGTGGAACAACTTACCCCCACCCATCCGAGCAAAGACTATGCTCCCTTCCTTTAAATCATCTCTTAAAAAATATCTATTGTCTAAGTATTAATACTTCTTGTAACACTTACTATATTTACAGTACCTGCTTTTATTGTACCATCAAAACCGTTTAATCGGAAATTATCATGTAAATCGATAAGAAATTACCATTGCAATAAATATATTTGCCAACTAGACATAATCCTGACAACTTTGTCCTCTT
This sequence comes from Homarus americanus, assembly GCF_018991925.1. NCBI lineage: Eukaryota > Metazoa > Arthropoda > Malacostraca > Decapoda > Nephropidae > Homarus > Homarus americanus. The sequence continues at coordinate 63,961 of NW_024712990.1, forward strand.
GTTCAACCTTAATACTGTACAACCCATGTTGTACTGCTCCCCCATTATACTTATATTTTTCAATTTCACTGTAATTTATTTATGTACTTATAATGTGAATAAAAAATAAACTACAAAAAAATAATAAATAAATAAAATAAACAAATATTGAAGTGATAACCGTGGTAACATTATGAGATGTTCTTATTATCACCATGCTACGGTACTATTCCAGATGTTACTAAATGTTACATAATACTCCCTTGAGATAAATGTATAGTATATATCAGGTGCCTAAAAGAGAGCACAGGTTCTCAACTGGCTCAGCCATGTTAATATTGTTATTATTATCCACTCCGTATCTGTGTTTTTATGGCTAAATAAACTGTTTCAATTCAATTCTATTCAATATTAATACCACACACTTGAGTATCATCTGTGACTCTACACTTTATGTTCTCTACCTTCAGCGGAAACGTTTACTACTACTACTACTACTTTGCTGTCACTCGGAATCGAGTATGACGATCATCCAGCTATGATACAATGATATGAGTTATTAGGGATGTTACCTAGGTTAGTGAGTTTTGGGGTGACTAAAGAGGCCGATACGGGACCCGCAGCGTTGTTCACAGAAGTTGCACGTGTGGATGGCTCCATCTCGTGCGGGAGGGGCGGCGAGAGCGTCTTTCCGGTGTTGGCGCTTGTCTGCCTAACTCGAAAGTATTGACACCTTTCGTGTGGTGCTCCTCCAAGCGTTATGGTGTGGAGTAATCGTCTCCCAGGTGAGGGGGTCGACATGGCACTTTTTCAGGTTTGTCTAAAGACTATCCTTATACTCTTTCAGTTGCCCGCCAGCGTTACGTTTACTATTCGTTAGGTGACTGTAAATAGCTGCTTTGGCAGTCTACTGTCATCCATGCGGGTAACATGGCCAGTCCAGCGTAGATGTTCATGGATGCTCCTACAGTTGGTGTCAGCAAGAATACTGTCATTTGTTTTCTTGTTTCCCCAGAGAACACGGAGGATGGACCGTAGACTACGTTCTCCCCACCCTGCCATATAGGTGGGTGGGGAGAACCACTGCTCGATATAGTTGTAACTTTGTAGATAATTTCAGCTCCATAGAGCCTCATTAACATATTCCCTTTAAAAACAAATCATATAATTTTACAACAGTTTCTTGATTTTCTTGTTTATTGATTTGATAACTCATGAAATCCCGAGTTATTTTATCTATAATATTTGATTTTGGTGGAGAATTTGATACTTTTGTCCTCGTTGCTGCTGGAAGTCACAAGCTATGAACGTCCTGGGTCCTAGGTTAGTCTTTCTGTGTCTCTTCCACTCGATAACCCTCTGCAAAAGCCGGGAATGTCTGCCTTTTGCATTCGTCTGCTTCAGCCATGTCACACTCACCTGTTGCACAGCTATTTCCTTATTCCTTCGAAGCTTCAAAGAGAAATATAAATACCTAAAGAGAGAAAGTTGATGCTCCGAGGAAAAGTTGACTGTTGAAAGAGAAAGTGGAATGATCTCTCTGTCTCTCTGTCTCTCTCTCTCTCTCTCTCTCTCTCTCTCTCTCTCTCTCTCTCTGTCTCTCTTTCTCTCGTGATATGATTGATGAGAGATACTATATCACACACTAATCTTTGTCAACATATCCATTTTCTTAACATATACTTGGTTATAAATTATCCCCCATGCTCCACAGGGTTAGGTTAGGTTAGGTAATATATTAATGTTATATTTCTCTTACGTTGGTATATCGTTTTCTTCCATCTTCACGAGTCAGCCATTATACACTGACGTCATTAGCACCAGTGTAGTGAACCACATCCCCAAAATATATGGACAACAGAAACTTATGGAAATGCGTATATTTTTGTCTGTCTGTCTGTCTGTCTGTCTGTCTGTCTGTCTGTCTGTCTATCTGTCTGTCTGTCTCAAGTACAAAACAACATCGTGTAAAATATACTGTAAATACCAGTTTTGATATGAGTCAACTTGTGAGTAATATGGTTTGGTATGTTAGTTAATGTTAAGAGTTCCCAACATAGTCTGCTATACCACACTTTTCTCTGCATGGTTCTTGTTTCACTAACACTTGTTCTGTCAACTATTACTTCACCAGCTCTTGCTTCACTAAATCTTGCTTCATTAAATTTTGTTTTGTCAACTGTCGCTGCTTCGCCAATTCTTAACTTCGTCAATTGTTGCTTCACCAGCACTTGCTTTGTAAACTCTCCCTTTACGAATTCTTGCTTCACCTCTCTTTGCTTCAACAACTCTTGGTTTATCAGTATTTGCCTTACCGGTTCCATCTTCATCAGTTATTACTTCAGTGACATTAAATTCACCAGTTATTTCTCCATCAGTTATTACCTCATTAATTCTTGCTTTATTTGTTTTCTCCATCTCATTTCTTGCTTCATTAGTTCTCGCCTCACTAGTACCTGCTTCACCAGTTCTCTTTTTTCTACTTATCGCCTAACCAGTTCTCGCTTCACAGGTTCTCTCCTCCCATTGTATTCTTCACTAGTTCTCTCTTCATCTATTCTTGCCTCCCTAGGCCTCGTCTCACTAGTCCTGGTCTGGCAGGTACACGCCCTAATAGTGCTACCCAAAACAACGGGGTGGTGGGGGGAGGGGGGTTGGAGGAGCGTGGCGAAGAGGAGGAGGAGGAGGAGGGAGAGAGGAGAAGAGAGGAACCCGGACTAGGTCACCTACATAGTGCGGCGGAGGATCAATAGATGGCAGCACTAACCGGTTCCCTGCTACCGGAGTCCAGGTTTTGAAAGCCGGGACCCCGTGTAGGACTCAACGGAGAGAAAATTTCCCTCCTGTAGCTATGAGTATCCTAACTTGGCATGAGGGAATTTGCTATAATTGGTTTTTCTTGTATACAAAATTTATGTATAATTTAAAAATAAAGTTTTGTGAGGATTGTTTATTAGTTTAGTCGTGTTTGTATTTTATTTTAGAAGTGGGGGGTGTTAGGGGGGGGGATGGTAGGAGAGGGTTGAAATTCTCAGGAGCAGCTCTTTTCCACTCTCTTTCAGCCCCCTCCCCCGCCCTCCACCTCCTCCTTCCCCCTGAGGCTGGGCTAGGATAGACTAGACTTGAGGACGAAGTGAGCGCGGTGGTCCGGGCTTCACCACACCAACACCACAGTGGCTCCTCTACACCACAAAACCACAACAGTAATAGACGAAAATATCCAGAAATATCCATGAAAGAAATTAATCTGTTGTTCTGTAAATTTACGGTTATGAATAATTATGAAACAATATGCATAAGAAATCTTAATACTGTCTTAATATTGGTATAATTATATATTTAAAATAAGTATATATGAGTTTCATGTGAGTTCTCTGTATCAATATAAATAAAATTATGTCTAAAATAACAGCAAAAGTCAGTCACTGTACAAGACTTCCATCACACGTCGACAGAATCAAATCATCAATCGAAAAAGACATTGACAATTAAATCTGAATTACATAACATTATCACTAAAAATTCTATTTCAATGTTTGTTCATAAAGGCGACTAATAGAAACAAGGATTTCCGCGTAAGAAATCGGAAGTGCAGTTGTCAGGTAAAACAATAACATATTTTAAAAGATGCAAGACGTAAAGATGTATCCATAAAAAATCTAAAAAAAAAAAATTAATCTAAAAAGGTTCGTTCGTCAAAGAGAGTTTACAGTCCACAATATATTCAAGAAATGAGAAAATAGTATGATGACTTAACCACTCGAGTACAATGACTTTCCCCTTTAATACACTGACAACCCCACAAATACGATGAATCAACACATTATATTCATTAACACATTGATTACAATGACTTTAACCTCTCGAGTACAATATTATCGTACTCAATGAAACACTCCACCAATCCCAAAAGAATAAATCATTACACTCAATTCACCATTACCTAAGAAACAATGAAGCTATTAAACATTTATTTTCCCCGAGAATTAGGTAATAGTATCAAAGTTCTCGTAACAGTTCTTTTTACAGACACCCATTTCCCAAGTGAGCTAAAGTAGGCAATCCATCATGCGGGTCTGAAGTGAAGGAGTGACGGAGGGTATGAGGCCTGCAGTGACGTTCATCTTGCAGGCGGCTCCTACGATGGTCGATGCTGATGGTGAAATATGTTGGAAGGAAGGACTGAGTCTGGACCCCCATACCGTGAAAATATTGTACTCTTGGTTTTGTGGTGATGGTGGTAGTGGTGGTGATGGTGGTAGTGGTGGTGGTGATAATGGTGATGGTCAAGAAACAACGGTGTGTGTGTGTGTGTGTGTGTGTGTGTGTGTGATGGTTGAGTGTGTATAATGAGGTGGTTGGGTGAGACAGATGATAAGGTGTAAGTGAGGGAGATCAGGTGTGAGTGAGGGAGATAAGGTGTAAGTGAGGGAGATAAGGTGTGAGTGAGGGAGATAAGGTGTAAGTGAGGGAGATAAGGTGTAAGTGAGGGAGATCAGGTGTGAGTGAGGGAGATAAGGTGTGAGTGAGGGAGATAAGGTGTAAGTGAGGGAGATAAGGTGTAAGTGAGGGAGATCTAAGGTGTGGTGAGGAGGTGGGAGAGTGGGGTGAGATAAGGGTGTGAGTAAGTGGGGAGATGTGGAGGGAGATGTGAGAGTGAGGGAGATAAGGTGTGAGTGAGGGAGTGTGTGAGGAGATAAGGTGTGAGTGGGGGAGATAAGGTGTGAGTGAGGGAGATCAGGTGTAAGTAAGTAGGGGGAGATCAGGTGTGAGTGAGGGGAGATGGGTGTGTGGTGAGGGGAGATAAATGAGTGGAGTAAAAGGTGGGGAGATAAGTGAGGGAGATAAAGGTGTGAGTGGGGAGAAAGGTGTGAGTGAGGAAGGTGTAAGTGGGGAGATAATTTGTGGGGAGTGATAAGTGTAAGTAGAGTGAGTGAGGAGATAAGGTGTGTGTGAGGGTGAGGGATAAGAAGGTGTGTAAGGGTGAGTGGGGGAGTAATAGGAGATAAGGTGTGGTGAGGATAATGTGAGTGGGGAGATAAGGTGTGAGTGAGGAGATCAGGTGTAAGTGAGGGAGATAAGGTGTAAGTGAGGAGATAAGAGCGCTGGGTGGTACCTGCAGGACTTATACCTGTGTGGGCTGTTAATGAGTTGGAAGAACACACACACACACACACACACACACACACACACACACACACACACACACACACACACACACACACACACACACACACACACACACACACACACACACACACACACACACACACACACACACACACACACACACACACACACACACACACACACACACACACACACACACACACACACACACACACACACACACACACACATATATATCCTAATATTTCTTTCTTTCCTCAAGTCTTTATGATCTAGTTCTTGGTCAGTAAGGTGGTTGGAGGAGGAGGAGGAGGAGGAGGAGGAGGAAGAAAGTGGGGAAGAAGGGAAGTAGGGAGGAGGAGGAGAATAAAGATAAGGAAGAGGTAGGAGGGGAAACGGATGAGAGGTGAGATTGATAGGGAGGAAGTTGGAGATGAAGATGATGAAGAAGAGTGGGAATGACGAAGAGGAGAAGGAAGGAAAGAAGGAGAAGAAGGAGAGGAAGAGGAGGAGGAGGAGGAGAGGAAGTGTAGGAGGAAAAGGTAATTATCATTATCATTATTGTTATTTGTAGTATCATTATTTTTCATTATTATTATCATTATATTATTATTATCATTATCATTATGTTATTATTATTATTATTATTGTTATTATTATTATTATTATTATTATTATCATCTTCATTATTAATATCATCAACTTAGCAGAAAACCCTCACGTAAAAATCATATATTCCACTGAAATATTTCCCACTCATTATTGACCACCACAAACACTAGAGTCCTCCACTAAACCTTCACTATATATATAAAACACATAATAAAAAATATGTAATTTAATTCCATGTGTGGGCGGACTGCCATCGTCATCCGCTCACCATTAAACGACTGAGTGTGGTGTGTGAGTCCAAGGGCAACCTATGATAGTTATGTCACTGGTAGTCATCAAATGTCTAAATATGGAATAGTGGTGATGGTGGTAGGGATGGTGGTGTTGGTGGTAGGGATGGTGGTGATGGTGGTAGGGATGGTGGTGATGGCGGTGGTGGTTGGGATGGTGGTGGTGGTGGTGGTGGTAGTCGTGCTGTAGGTGGTAATGGTGGTGGTGATGGTGTTAATGGTGGTGATGGTGGTGGGGATGGTGGTGATGGTGGTAGGGATGGTGGTGATGGTGATTGTGGTGGTGGTGGATGCATGTGCTGATGAGGAGATGTGGTTTAATGGTTTATTGGTAGTGTTGTTGGTGGTGGTAATGGTAGGGGTAGTATTGTTGTTGTTGTTGTTGATGGATGAAGTTGTTGTGGTAGTGATTGCAGTGTTGTGGTCTGTCTGGATGCGTTGGTGATGGTCGTGGTGGTAGTGATGGGTGGTGAGGTTGGTGGTGATGATTGGTGATGAGTGGTGATGGTGAGGTTGGTGGTGATGGTGGGTGAAGTGATGGTGGTGATGGTGGTGATGGTAGTAGGGATGGTGGTGATGGTGGTGAGGTTGATGGTGGGTAGTGATGGTCGTGGTGGTAGTGATGGGTGGGTGAGGTTGAAAAAGGGTGAGGTGATCAGTATTGGGATGGTCGTGGTGGTAGTGATGGGTGGTGAGGTTGGTGGTGATGGTGGGTAGTGATGAAATGAGATGAATTAATTATCTTTCTATCTGTTCTACTCTTTTTCTCTTTCTTTGTCTTTCTCTACTCTCTTTCTCCTCATCAGAGAGCTGTTTATCTCTCTCTCTTACACCTCACTACGTTTCTTCCTTTCTCCTTTCGCTCATTATAACCTCTCTCTCTCTCTCTCTCTCTCTCTCTCTCTCTCTCTCTCTCTCTCTCTCTCTCTCTCTCTCTCTCTCTCTCTCTCTCTCTCTCTCTCTCTCTCTCTCTATAATGAGATGCGTGAGCCATGCATTATCCTGAGTCCCCAGAAGTACACAACTTAAGCCCTTAAGTCCTCTATACGTAGGGGTGAAATCCTCCTAAATTACATGGGAATTTTAACCTTCTTGGCGTAGTAATTCCTCTTGCAAATTGAAAGAAAGTCTTGTGTATAGAAGATTTAGATTCCGTCAAGTATAAAATAAATCATAAAAAAATATATTCTTCTCAATGATTTTTTTTCCTTTAAATATAATTCTTTTTCTGTGTACTTGATTTCACGATTGAGTTTACCGGGTAATTATTTTTGTTATGTATCTCTCTCTCTCTCTCTCTCTCTCTCTCTCTCTCTCTCTCTCTCTCTCTCTCTCTCTCTCTCTCTCTCTCTCCCTTCTGCTCCCTCATCAATTTAATGACAACTATAAATCTCTCCCTATCGTTTCAAAGACTCACAAGTCAGTGGTATTATCTGTGTGTATAATCCAGTCTATATTCTTCTTAAATACCCTATACCTTTTTTTAGGGGCCGCCACGTTTAATGGGAGGAAAATGGTAAAAAAAAACAGCCGATGAAGAAAAAAAGTGTTTAAATAAGGCCGAGAAAAGCTGAGATAATACAACAAGCTCGGTCTTAAAGAAACCCTCGTGAGTTCCCTGGCAATTATACCGATTATCCTGTCGGGGTTTCTGGTGGTCTTTCCTTGAATGGATTAACCGGTGAAAAACACGTTCATGATATAGGGAGAGAGAGAGAGAGAGAGAGAGAGAGAGTGTGTGTGTGTGTGTGTGTGTATGATTATTCTTTGGTGTTTGAGCTTGCTAGATAATAGAGGAAGAGAGAGAGAGAGAGAGAGAAAGAGAGAGAGAGAGAGAGAAAGAGAGAGAGAGAGAATGTGTGAGGGACAGAAACAGAGAGAGAAGGAGAACCAAACAAACTGACAGACAGGGAAATCTACTTTAATAACTTAACATTTTGTACAAACATATTTCTGAGATGTGTTTCCCAAAAGGTTAATCTAACTCTACATCCTTAAGGACAATATATCTATAAATATAAATGTCTATGTTTAACATCAATTTGAGGTGCGATAAAGGTGTTTGTGGCCGTGTTCGTGTGTTTACTGAACACTCGTGGTCTTGTTGATATACGGAATACGGGAGATTGGTCCGTGATTTGGAAACAACAGAGGAAGATTTCAGCAGATTTCGTCAAATTTTTTTTTGAAATTGTTCTTAACTTTGTGTTTATTTAACTCAGTCTTATCATTATTATTATTATTATTATTATTATCATTATTATTATTATTATTATTATTATTATTATTATTATTATTATTATTATCGAACTGGACATATTACTACTTTGATCGTGGATTCAATGTTATATGTAATAATGTGCGTAATGAAATACGTATTTCAATATCTCAGAGAAGTTTTTATTTTCAGAAAGCTCAGCCTGACTTTAGTTAATTAAATGAACATCAAATATATTTGTCAAAATTATAATTCGGAGGAGGTTTGTTAATGGAGTTCAGATGTAATCATTCGTGCATAATTTTCTCAGTTGTCAAAGTTTCTGTCGTGTAATAGGTCCATTTATATACTTATTAACTTATTACCTTTCTCAATAAAATATAGTGTTTATAAGCAGAGGTACGTTTAACGCACACAAACCCGCACCTCGCAGGGAGCGGCAGCGTAAAACATGAATCAAAAGTAAGAAAAGGAAAAAAACGTTTTTGCCAAAGTAATTGGTCACTGCTGTGTCCACATTGCAGCTTCATGGCTCATTAAGTGTTTGTGATATCGCCCGGGCGAGCTAACAAAAAAAAAATTGGACCAACCAGTGAGTTCCTCTTCCGCATGCGCTTCACGTACCACCTTGACATGGACTGTGTGTGTGTGTGTGTGTGTGTGTATAAGTATATATGTGCGTGTATAAGTGTGCATGTGCGTGTGCGTGTAAACAGTATACTCGTATATCACACTGTCAAGAGGCCAAGCATGCTCATGTACCATTTTTAGTGGAGAAAATGAAGCAAAAACTCGTGGCCGTAAATCCCCCCAGTTGGTTACGAGCGTCCCAGGTGGTGGTGTTGACTCTCTACCCAGGAACTGTACAAGACGTGCCAAAACCGTCAGCTAAAATCAGTGCAGAGATCATCACAAGACCTTGATGTTCTACAAACTGTCAGTCACTTCTGAGGTTCATCCTAGTTATAATGAAACACAGAAATAACGATGGACTGAAATTTTGACTTATGACTTGTATTGTCTCTTGTACAGTATGACTTAGGGAAATACACATTGATTATATTAGGGTCGATTATGGTTGATTTAGAGAGTTATAGAAGGTATGGTAACGATTAAACTACTCCATCGGACACAAATTAAATCATTACAAGATGTAGTTCAAGAAAAAAATCATATTTCCAATCATGTTACAGACGTGGTGTGTGTGTGTGTGTGTGTGTGTGTGTGTGTGTGTGTGTGTGTGTGTGTGTGTGTGTGTGTGTGTGTGTGTGTGTAAGATGCCCCACAGTGTCTCACCCACCCCTTAAAGTCCATACATTGAGGTGAAATTACCGACTGTGACGTGGAGTAAAACTTATGGTGCCTTACACTTTATGCTCCCAGATTTAATGCTTGACTATGGAGCTTTTAAACTGAGGAATCACACACACACACACACACACACAACAACAACAGACTCAAAAACCTAACCTAACCCTCCTTGAGACAGTCCAAGAGATACTGTAACCAAACGATCCATTAAAATTATTTCCATAATCACGAAACATAATTACTACTTAAATACGTTACTCATATTACTACGATACAAATGTCGTGTAAAAGTATTTAGTATTAAGTTAAGTGTAGCTATTACTTACAAAAATAAGATATAAGTAAATAAGTTAATACATGTTTAAGGCTGATCTGATTTACTGTATAGCGTATTAGGAAAAAATGACGCTCGTCCAATATCGGGAAATAAGTTACTGTGAAATATTCGCGTCTAAAAAAGCAAATAAAAACAAAAACAAAGAGTGGTAAAAAAAAAAACCTCGTAATTTATGTTTTTTATTTGTTTGTTTGTTTGGCGATATTGCAAATCTTGGACGGAACTGATTTTGTTTTTTGAAATTCTGATAGTAATATTTCTCACGCTGGGGGTAATGGCGTGACACATAGCTTCTGTTTTCTTCTGTCCATCTGTCTGTTCTTGTAGTCATCACCATAATGACCTGTACCACGACTAATTTGTAGATATGTCTAAATTGACAGCATTTCTCCCTCAATTAAGTCGGATTAGTAAGGTTAGGTTAGGTTAGATGAGGTAAGGTGAGGTTAGGTTAGGTTAGGTTTTGCTATAAATCAGTTTAGTAAGTTAAAATACCTCATGTTATTGACCTATATGCAGTACATCTTCTATAAAGACTTGTTATTTAACGCTAAATCACGCTATTCAAATCAACATAAATCTCCACAAGGAATAATTATACTTTCATTTACTCAACCCAAAGTTTACCTTACCTGACCTGACTGATAGAAATTGAGTATGAGGAATATTTTTCAAAAGCAACTTAATGCAACCAATAACTAATTTCTTTTTCCATAATTATCAACAAATCTATCATACTGGATTATCAAGAGGTTAAATAATCTGATTATTTTTATTATTATTTCACCGACAACAAAACAATCATAGTATTCCTGGGCTAAAACTTTTTATAATTGTAGTATAAATTGTTTACTCTCGCCGCACAATCATCAGGTGTATTTTGTACTTTTAGAATATAGTAAATATTTGATATGATGATCCTATGATGGTATTATTATTATTATTATTATTATTAGTAGTAGTAGTAGTAGTAGTAGTAGTAGTAGTAGTAATAGCTACTCTTGTACTAGGATATTTAATATTACGGTAATAAAATGGCGGCGAAGGTGTGGCTAATGGAGAGGCTGGAAGCCACGTTAAAAAAAAAGTAGTAGTAGTAGTAGTAGTAGTAGTAGTAGTAGTAGTAGTAGTAGTAGTAGTAGTAGTAGTAGTAGTAGTAATAATAATAGTAATAGTAGTAGTAGTTAGTAGTATTGTTGTTGTTATTGTTTTATAGTTGTTGTTGCTGTTGTTATTAGTGTTATTGTTATTATTTTTGTTGTTAACGTTATTAGTGTTGTTGAATATGAATTTTAAATCATAACGTTAAGTGTAATTCTGCTTCAGCCCATCGGGATTTGGATGGATATTTACCTAAGAGTTGTTGAGGGAGTGAGTGCTGAAAGTGGTGGAGATGGTGTGTGTGGTGGTGGTGGTGGTGGTGGTGTGTGTGGTGGTGTGTAGTGGCGTGGTGGTGGTGTGTGGTAGTGGCGTGTGGTGGTGGTGGTGTGTGGTGGTGTGTGTGGTGGTGGTGTGTGGTGGTGGGGTGGTGGTGGTGGTGTGGTGGTGGTGTGTGGTGGTGGTGGTGTGTGGTGGTGGTGTGTGGGTGGTGGCGTGTGGTGGTGGTGTGTGGTGGTGGTGTGTGATGGTGGCGTGTGGTGGTGGTGGCGTGGTGGTGGTGTGTGGTGTGTGATGGTGGCGTGTGGTGGTGGTGTGTGGTGGTGGGTGTGGTGGTGGTTGGTGGTGGTGGTGGTGGTGGTGGTGGTGGTGGTGGTGGCGTGTGGTGGTGGTGTGTGGTGGTGGTGGGTGGTGTGTGGTGGTGGTGGTGGCGTGTGGTGGTGTGGTGGTGGCGTGGTGGTGGTGTGGTGGTGGTGTGTGGTGGTGGTGGCGTGGTGGTGGTGGCGTGGTGGTGGTGGTGGCGTGTGGTGTGGTGGTGGTGTGTGGTGGCGTGTGGTGGTGGTGGCGTGGTGGTGGTGGTGTGTGGTGTGGTGTGGTGGGTGTGGTGGCGTGTGGTGGTGGGTGTGGTGGTGGTGGTGGCGTGTGGTAGGTGTGTGGTGGTGGTTGTGTGTGGGGGTGTGTTGTGTGTGTGTGTGTGTGTGTGTGTGTGTGTGTGTGTGTGTGTGTGTGAAATATGAGGTGAGGAGGAAGAGGGGGAGAAGGAAAAGACAAATATACAAAAATATGTTAATTGAAGGAAACAAACATTACACAACTAAGCAATACCTGAGCGGGAAGTAGAGGTCATTACAGTTAATCGTAATCAATTGTCTGTCAGTAACTTTTCTGTTAAGAGTTGTTGGTCCTTTACGAATAGCACACACTTGTTTTTAACTGTATGTGTGTGTGTGTGTGTGTGTGTGTGTGTGTGTGTGTGTGCGCGTGTGAGGATCCTGGGTGGTGGGTGGTGGTGGCGGTGGTGGTGGTGGTACGGTGCGCGTGTGTGGTGCGGGGATGTGGACGTCAGTATGCCGTTGGCCAGTGAGGGGAGCGGAGAACAGTCCAACGCCCCCGTCACGTCATGGGGGCCGCGCCACTCACTAGGAGGGGGGCAGCACTGGGGGGGCCTTTGGATACGCCACCTCAGGGGGGACCTTCGCCAGTGATCGAGTGGACCCAACACCCTGATAGCGACAGAACCAGAGGGGCTTCGTGGAGCACGGGGAAGTAGTGGTGGGTGTGGGCGTGCATGGGCGTGGGTGGTGGTGATGGCGGCATGGGCGGCCGTACTAGCGCCCACGTGCCAGGCCAACCCGGACGCCAAGAGATTGTACGACGATCTCCTGAGCTCGTACAATCGCCTCATCCGACCCGTCGGAAACAACTCGGACAGACTCACCGTCAAGTTGGGGCTCAAACTCTCCCAACTCATCGATGTGGTAAGTAAAGCAGAACTGCACAATTAAGTTTCACTATTACTGTACCATAAGCCAGTGTTCCTCGGTAGCCGTCAGTTTTATATATTATCCCTCACCACTCCCCCGTGAGCACCACCACCCAGCTCTCTGGTGGACACTCGGAGGTTTGGCTTAAAATGGTTAGCCCACATCCGGGGTCTTCCGTGGGCGGTGTCGTCGTGGGCTGGCCTCACGTCCACACATATCCCGGAGATGTTGGTGGTGGTATCGACGCTGTCCCCACCGCCTGCAGCAGCTGCCTCTGCTGCTGCGGGCATCCGTGGCTGTGTCTCGCTGACTGGGCGGCTGGTAAAGACCACGTTCTTCTCTAATAAATGTACCCAGTCACCCACTACCACCCTCTACTCTGGCAAAATTTAAATACTGCCACTGTAACACAGCTACAGTAATACACCAACATGTAAATGTATTCACGATATTTTACACTATTTTGCACTGTCTCTCGTGACCTCAGGGTGACTCCGGCAGCCTACACGCCCAAAGTGTGGGAGTGTTCACTGATCTAAATATATCGAAGCTTCACAATGATACTGTAGTTAGACATTTGTAACACGGCAGCTTTAACGTCACCTCACTGGTTTACACACACCTTCATAGCATTACACAAGTAACTAAAGTTGATCAACAAGACTGGTATAACATATTCAAGAAGATCATTGTCCCTTGCCTTCAGTACAACCATCTATCAACAACTAAAATCTCATTATTTGAATTTCGACCTTTGACCGTCCAATCGATTAAGCCACAGCGAATCACCAACCCACTATCTCTAAAGACAACTAATGTGTCTGTTCTTCGCTAAAACAATAGTTTGTTTATCGTCACTACTATTGTCTTCCTCCAGCAACTAAAAAAAATATTCATAGTTTTTTTTTTGGTCATCGTATTAAATTATAACCATTTCCTCATTTCCTCTCCTCCATAAAAGAGTAATGATATAGAGACGAAAGAAACACAAAACAGTAGTACAATAAGATGGATGTGCCTCTTTAATGCAATGCCATATTATAGGAAACAACACACACACACACACACACACACACACACACACACACACACACACACAACACACTGAATGAAAGCTCTCGTAAATAAGGTCCAAACTTGAAATACACAAATAAACAACATTATAGGCGCAATATCACAACTACAACACACACACACACACACACACACACACACACACACACACACACACACACACACACACAATACCACAACACACATGCACAATAACAACACACATACACAATACCACAACACACATACACAATACAACAACACACATACACAATACAACACACACACACACACACACACACACACACACACACACACACACACACACACGGCAGCAGAATAACACTATTAAACTAAACTAAATCAGTATAGTAAATTATGCAAACCCACAACACAAATAGAGCCATAGTAACAGCTACGGATAGGTTGGGTTGAACCTGTAGAAAGGGCGAGTGGAAGATCAAAACAGGTATTTAATTGCATTTTCAGAAGGTAGATAAGCTTTGTTGTGGTTGGTAGTGGTGGTAGTTATAGTAGTAATGATACTTAGAGTATTAGTGGTAGTAATGGTGATAATAATAGTAGTAATAATAGTAACAGTAGTAGTAGTAGTGGTAGTGGTGGTGTTGGAAGGCGTCACACACACACACACACATACATACGTCTGGCGCCTGGTGTTTATTTCCGTGGCTTCAGGTGGTCGTCAGGTCAACGCACGCTACTGTCTCGCACCTGTCCAGCTCACACGACCTGCACCAGCTCACACGACCACCAGCCAGCTCACACGACCTGCACCAGCTCACACGACCACCAGCCAGCTCACACGACCTGCACCAGCTCACACGACCACCAGCCAGCTCACACGACCTGCACCAGCCACTATGCAGACCAACGATAAAAACAAATAAAAATTTTCACACACACACACACACACACACACACACACACACACACACACACACACACACACACACACACACACACACACACACACACACACTTTGAATTTCCTCACAATTTTTGTGTTCATAATTTCAAAAATAGTTTGTTTTCAGTTTTTTTTTCAAATTACAAACAATAATCATTAATGATTTATGTAATATATAAGGCAGTGAAAATTTTTATAATTCTATGATATACAATTATGTATGTATTTTATTATTGTACATTACTGTTTGTTATTTTGGGTAATGTAGCAATAAAAATAAACCTTATTAAGTCCTTCTATGTTATTACTTTTATATATATTTTTTTAGAGATTGACGTCCATTAATGATATTTTTATTTCTTTACCTTTAACGTTATTATTCGTGAAAATGGAACTAATGGTATTTTTATATATTTTTTATAAATTTTTTCGCTAAAGTCTCATTTATTTTCATTGGTGTAATAAATAATGAAAATAGTTACATTTAAAAACGGTAAATATTTTAAGATGTTGACTTGATTTTGTAAAACCAAATTATTTAACCAGATCAGTATCATGTACAGTACTTTAATGGAACACCTCAGTCCTTAACATATATCTTCCCTGATCTTCAAAGGTAATTATAGTATATCTATAAAAAGGTAACTCCCTTCAGTTCTGTCCTTCAATAGTCTTTATATTCGAGACATCACAACTATATGAACTAAAAACATGTGTCTGTACTTATATAGTGACTGTCATCCGATATAGTGACTGTGATCCGATATAGTGACTGTGATCCGATATAGTGACTGTCATCCGATATAGTGACTCATCTGATATAGTGACTGTCATCCGATATAGTGACTGTGATCCGATATAGTGACTGTCATCCGATATAGTGACTCATCTGATTTAGTGACTGTCATCCGATATAGTGACTGTCATCCGATATAGTGACTGTCATCCGATATAGTGACTTATCCGATATAGTGACTGTCATCCGATATAGTGACTGTCATCCGATATAGTGAAAACAATGGTAAAACAATGATTAATGTCACTCTTTTAGCATTTAAACGATTTAATTTGGAGGTAAAAGACAATTACTTCAACTCTTTAAGGATTTAAATACTTTGATCCTGAAGTCAGAAGAGATTAGTGTCATTACCACACCTGAGTAAATGAAAGACAGATATTAATCCATTTAATCAAGACAACTAAACGATGGAATAGACGATTAATCCCTATAATAATCATATAAATAAATCCATTTTTACACGTGATTTTCAGATTAATTATACTAAAATAAGACAAAAATACTCCACCGAGAAATATAATTTAAGATGTAAGGAGTGAAGGAAGGAGGGTGAGGAAAATAAGGAGGAGGAGCAGGAGGAAGAAGAGAGAGGGAAGAGAAGGAAGAGAAAGGAGTATAAGAAAGGGAAAGACTGAGAAGAAATGGGGACTGGTAAAAAAGAGGAAGAATAGGATGGAAGAGTAAAAGGGGGGGATGAAGGAGAGAGAGAAAGAAAGGAAAGAAAGGGGAGGAAAAGAACAAAGAGGAGGAAATTGAAATGGGAAATGAAAGAAGAGAGTAGAAAATGAAGAGAAAATGGATAATAATGACAAGAAGAAAAGACAAGAGAAAGAAACTAAGAAAGAAGATGAATACGATAAACAGGAAGGAGAAAAATAAAGTTGGGAAGAAAGAAAGAAGGGAAAAAAGTAAATGGGATTAAATAATATAAAGATAATGAAAGCAAATAAAAAGAGGAGGGGTGTATAATAAATTAGAGGAACAAGAATAAGAAAGAATAATTTCACAAATCAAAATAAAACAAGTAAAAAAAAAAAAGAAAAAATAAATAAACAAAGCTGATAAATATTCGATTTTCCAGAGAGGGTGAGGGAGCGATAGCCAAGTCTACCCAAGTAATACTCAGTTTTCTATGAATCACAGAAAAAGGAAGTTCCTGACACATACGGTAGCTGGCGCAGAGATGCGTTTTTACCGTCTTAGCTAGTGTAATATAATAGCAATGGACATAAAGGGAATGGTATGTATTAACTTTATGTTAGTAGTTATAAAATAGCCATAAAATAGAAAAATAAGTTATAATGATGCTATTTAACGATGTCAATATAAATGTATCGGGTGAAAATACAATTACAATTTACTTTAGTTTATCAAACTCAACTAAAACGAACACATTCAACATTAAACTCTGATCATGTGTTAATTAGACGTTCATGCGTCAGGAGAGTGCAATTTATATGATGCTGTAGAAGGAATGAGAACGTTTACACATTCACCTTTTAGAATGTAACGTAACGTCCACACAGACCTAGGGAAATTAGTAATATTGCTCTACTGTTTATTATAAATACTAAGATCAAGGCACAACTCTATAACCCTTATGTGCCTGCAAGTGTCATTAGTGCCACCATTCTGAAGGTCTACACTTTACAGTGTAATGTAGTGATAACTGTATGTATACATACATACATACATACATACATACATACATAATAAATGGTCGCCCTGCGTGTTAACGAGGATGGCCGGCCCAAGGGCCACCTAGGCGTGAATTTGTTTAAGGTGTAGAAGCTGTCGCCAACACAACAACCACACCCTAAGTTAACGAGCTGCATAACCCAGTGTCAAGGAATAGTCCGAAAAGACCGGACAACTCGTCAACTGCACTAGCTAACCATTACCCCGGAATACAATCCGCAAATCGATTAACATCCAGGCTCCCAATTACCGCTGAGTAGACAGAGGCAAATGGCGTAAAGAAACTTACCCATAGTTTCGCCCTGCCCGGGTATCGAACCTGGGTCCGCTCACTTGCGAGGCGAGCAGGCTGACCATTTCGCATACATACATACATACATACATACATACATACATACATACATACATACTTTGTTGTCACTCGGAATCGAGTATGACGATCATCCAGCTATGATACAATGATATGAGTTATTAAAGATGTCACCTTCATTGGTGAGTTTTGAGGTGACTAAAGAGGCCGATACGTGTCCGGCAGGGTCGATCACAGAAGTTGCACATATAGGGGGCTGCATCTGGTACGGGAGGGGCGGCGGTAGCGTCTTCCCGGTGTTGGCGCTTGTCTGCCTCGTTATGCAGTCGGGCTAATTCAAAAGTATTGACACCTTCTTGGGTGGTGCTCCTCCAAGCGTTACGGTGTGGAGTAATCGTCTCCCAGTTGAGGGGGTCGATTTGGCACTTTTTCTGGTTTGTTTTAAGACTATCCTTATACCTCTTCAGTTGCCCGCCAGCGTTACGTTTACTATTCGTTAGGTGACTGTAAAGTAGCTGATTTTGCAGTCAGCTGTCATCCATGCGGGTAACATGGCCAGTCCAGCGTAGTTGTTCGTGGATAATGGTAGCCTCGATGCTCCTGCAGTTGGTGTCAGCCAGAATACTGGCATTTGTTCTCTTGTCTTCCCAGCGAACAAGGAGGATGGAACGTGCCTTGATGTGCCTCCTATATATGACCCATGTCACACTGCCATATAGCAGGGTGGGGAGGACCACAGCTCGATATACGTGTAACTTTGTAGATAATTTCAGCTTCCTACAGCTGAAGACACGGTTTCGGAGTCTGCCAAAGGCTTGAGATGCACATCTGATCCGATGTTGAATCTCTTCATCAATGTCCGCGGTGGTGGACAGGTGGGAGCCGAGATACCGAAAAAGGGTAACATTAGTGAGAGTAGTATGGATGGATGGAGGGTGAAGGTGTGGCTGAACCAGGGACAGGCTGAAAGAGAATCTGTGTCTTACGTACATTCACCTCAAAGCCGAAGTGTGCATACTCATCTGGAGAGGTGCATTCAGGATCTATTGTAGGTCGCATTCAGTGTGAGCGACAAGGGTGAGATCGTCTGCATACTGAAATTCAGTATTGGAAGCTGTCGACACCTTTGTTCTTGCCTGGAGTCGTCTTATGTTGAAAAGACCCTTCATCCAGTACCAGGTGTCCGCCCCGCCGGCTAAATTTGCGCTGGCACGAGTAAGGGAGGCAGCCAAGAAGATGGAAAAGAGAGTTGGTGCCAGTACGCACTCTTGTTTAACCCCCGTTTGGATGGGGAAGAACTCAGACTGGGTGCCATTGTGCAGGACACTGCCATTTATGCCATCGTGGAGTTGCCATTTATGCCATCGTGGAGTTGCCTCACATTGGTGATGAATTTTGGTGGGCAGCCAAAATGGCTGTGGGTCCACCAGAGGGCTTCCCTGTTGACCGAGTCGATGGCCTTGGTTAGGTCGATGAAAGCCAGGTACAGGTCACGAAGCTGTTCTCTGCACTTTTCCTGTATCTGGCGGACAGCAAAGATCATGTCAGTGGACTCGGGCGATAATCTTGACAGCTACGGACAGCAGCAGCGAGATCCCGCGGTAGTTGCCACAGTCTGACCGGTCTCCCTTGTTCTTATAAATATTGTCGATGGAGGCGTCTCTAAGAGCTTGGGGGATTTCCTCCTTTTCCCATATATTCTCCAGGAGAGAGTGGAGACAGCTGGTAAGCAGAGGTCCCCCTGCTTTATACACTTCAGCTGGGATTCCATCAGGCCCTGAGGCGTTGTTATTTTTCATCTGTTTGATGGCAGTAGCTACCTCATCCAGGGATGGGGGATAGCTGAGGTGGGTCAGCTCTGGATGCTGCGGGACCTGCTGGGTAGTCAGGACATCAACATCAGTGTTTCGGTTGAGCAGTGAATGGTAGTGTTCCTTCCAGCGCTGAAGGAGGCCTTCATCGTCTTTAATTATGGAGTTACCGTCGGATGTGAGGGAGGGGGGGCTGCGCCACATACATTCATACATACTGTTGTTGGTTTAATGGGGCGAAGCATACCGACGATACTTTCAACACCTGCTACTGGGCATCGTATGAATGAGGGAGGGAGGAGGGAGGGAGGGGAGGGAGGGGAGGGAAACATGGAATGGGTAGAAAGTAGAAGAAAGGAATAGAGGGAGAATAATAGGGAGTTAGAAAAAGATAGGGAAGGGGGAGGAGGGAGGAGGAGAGGGGAGAAGGAGAAGAGAAAGAAAAGAGGAGGAGGAGGAAGGAAGAGGAAGGAAGGAGATATGAAGGCAAGTTTTATTTTGGTAAGTAATGGAGCAGGTATTCTGGGGGTGAGTAAGGAGGGAATCTCTGGGGGAGATCAGGAAGAGAGGTTTCTGCTCAAGACTTATAAGACCAGATTTTCTTAAGGGGAGGGATGGAGGGGAAGGAGGGAGGAGGGGAAGGAAAGATGGAGGGGGAGGGAGGGGGAGAGGAAGAAAAGAGGGGGAGAGGGGGAGTGGAAGGAAGGAGGAGAGGGAAGGAAGGAGGGGAGGGGAAGGAGGGAAGGGGGAAGGAAGGGTTGAGGAAGGAGCAAAACGATATATTCTTAGTGAGATGACGTCTTTTCACAGGGCTTTAGAAGACAAAGTAATATTTCTTCTTCAGTATTGTAATATTTCTTGACTATTGATATTATTTTTTTTTGTGTCTTTAACTTAGACTTTACATATATTAATCGTAAAATAATTATAGTGTCGTATATTAGTGCTCATTTACATAATAATAATAATGAGTTCTACTGCATTATGGTAATTTATTTTCTCACCCATTATTTGATCAGTTTACTCTCTTTTTTTTATACGTGTTGCTACTGTTATTATTATTACTTTTGTAGGTTATTATTATTATCATTATTATTATTATTATTATTATTATTAATTATTATTATTATTACTATTATTATTATTATTTCTCCTTTCCCATCATTGTAAACACACAAACACATAAAACAAATGCACACACACACACACACACACACATTATCATCATCACTCCTAAAACTTTTTCATAATTGAATTATTTCTGATATTAAAATTGCAATTAGTAAAAGAAAAAACACATTACAAATTACAGCACCGAAGTTCAAGGAGGATAATTTTAACTTGTGGTTTACATATTTCTGCGTCAAGGATTAGTTACCAAACTTGAACATAAGACCAGATTAGGTGAGGCAAATGTACGCAAGAAATGAGAATATAAATGTACACGTTCCTTCTAATTTATGTAATTTTGACTTGCATATACACGTTCTACATAGAAAATAAATTGACAGACATACAGGTAGATACATAGATAGAAAGAACATTGAACACTGAGAATAACACACACACACACACACACACACACACACACACACACACACACACACACACACACACACACACACACACATACACCTGAGTAACAAAACAAAACAGAGGTGTAATAAAGCATAACCATCACCAGGCAAAATCTCAAGAGTCTTACTTAAACTCACATTAGCGGGGCATGAAAAAAGTGTGAATTAAGTGGCGTCAAGAGGGAGTATAAACGACAGCAACAGCAGCGGGTGTCTGGGTGATCATAACATTATGACGAAATGATTCACTTCTCATCTTCTTTATAATTGAATGTTATGGTATAGTGATATATTAATGAGCGCCCATGTATGTAGGTAAAACACACACACACACACACACACATACACACATCCATCCCCACCACATATGCACCACCCTATCATAACACAATCACAAAATCAATCAATTCAAAATGGAAACCCAATATTACTCACATTCACTGGACCATTATCTCAGCACCTTATCATCAGAAGGCCAAGTAAGATAACATCATCTATTCAGGCGGCAGGCAGGCGGGTGGTGAGGTGTATATGTGTCACACTAGACTCACGGGGGCACCTTGGGAGACGGCAGCAGTGTGTGTGTGGGGCGGGGGGGTCCTGGCTGTCTCCCCGTATACTCAATTACAGAAGAACATATTGACTTAACGGTTGAAGGAAAGTGAGTAATAATGAAGGAGGAGGTGAAGGAGAAATGGATAAAGAGGGGGGATTAAAATGGAAGGAATAAAGAGATAAAATTGAAGTGATGGTGAGAGTAAATGAGAGTGAGAAAGAGATAAAGAGAGATGGATGGTGATCACTCCTAGGATGATTAAGCCCACTCAAGAGGAGGATCCCACTCCGAAACTTCGATCTCACTCAAGAACATAATCCCACTCAATAAGTTGATCCCAGTCAGGAAGGATCACTTCAGGGTGGACGTAGAGAGTTCTGGCCATCCATTGTAGAAGTTGTAATCCAAGTTAAGACGGCGATGGATGAGTCATATTGGTCAACTGAGAGAGAGAGGGAGAGAGAGGGAGAGAGAGGGAGAGAGGGACAGACAGACAGACAGACAGACAGACAGACAGACAGACAGACAGACAGACAGACAGACAGGCAGACAGACAGACAGACAGGCAGACAGGACAGACAGACAGACAGACAGACAGACAGACAGACAGACCTGCTCGACATTAACAAAAAAATTAAATCGAAATCTGAAAAAGAATAAATACACAAAAGTGCCAAAAATTGAAGAACCAAAAACAAAAATATTGTCAAAATAAACCACCGATAAAAAAAAATTTGCAAAAGCACTTGATTACGATTCTATGCAAATTTCACTTTCCCAGCTTAAAAAAATAAAAGCACGTGAGATACTCCCCGGCCAACTAACCAAGACTCATGAAAACACATTAAAGTAACTACTGATGACCTCCCGAGAGCTTCACGTTACACTTGGAGACGAGGAGGGTGAAGGTGTACAACATTCCATTATTTACCTGTCCTTAATTACCCTCATTAGACGCCATTGTCAACTTACTGTACTCTTGTCTGGTGATATTGACGTTATTAATACACTAAGATGGTCATTATTTTCTTATTTTTCATTTTATGGGAGATACTGGAAGGTAGCTTATAAGGGAGGGTGTGGTGTATTAGGGAGGGTGTGGTGTATTAGGGAGGGTGTGGTGTATTAAGGACGGTGTGGTGTATTAGGGAGGGTGTGGTGTATTAGGGAGGGTGTGGTGTATTAGGGACGGTGTGGTGTATTAGGGACGGTGTGGTGTATTAGGGACGGTGTGGTGTATTAGGGAGGGTGTGGTGTATTAGGGAGGGTGTGGTATTAGGACGGTGTGGTATTAAGGAGGTGTGTATTAGGTGTGTGTATTAGGGGAGGGTGTGGTGTATTAGGGACGGTGTGGTGTATTGGGAGGGTGTGGTGTGTTGGGACAGTGTGTGGTGGGGATGGTGGTGTGTGGGGAGGGTGTGGTGTATTAGGGGAGGTGTGGTGTGTGGGGACGGTGTGGTGTATTAGGGACGGTGTGGTGTATGTGGTGTATTAGGGACGGTGTGGTGTATTAGGGACGGTGTGGTGTATTAGGGACGGTGTGGTGTATTAGGACGGTGGTGTATTAGGGACGGTGTGGTGTGGGGAGGGTGTGGTATTAAGTGAGGTGTGGGGAGGGGTGTATTAGGGAGGTGTGGTGTATTAGGGACGGTGTGTGTGTATTAGGGAGGTGTGGTGTATTAGGGAGGGTGTGGTGTATTAGGAGGGTGTGGTGTATTAGGGAGGGTGTGGTGTATTAGGGAGGGTGTGGTGTATTAGGGAGGGTGTGGTGTATTAGGGAGGGTGTGGTGTATTAAGGACGGTGTGGTGTATTAGGGAGGGTGTGGTGTATTAGGGAGGGTGTGGTGTATTAGGGACGGTGTGGTGTATTAGGGACGGTGTGGTGTATTAGGGACGGTGTGGTGTATTAGGGAGGGTGTGGTGTATTAGGGAGGGTGTGGTGTATTAGAGGTGGTACTCTACTAATCATATTTAAATCAGTAAAATCAAGACTTTTCAGGTAATATGAGATGTTTTATGTATGTAAATTTTATTTCTTATTCACCTATATCGAATTAAATAAATTAAAAATCAATAAAATAAAATAAAAATTCTTATCAATATAAATTCATAAATTCTTCTCTTATTAACCCACCCCTAAAAATTAATTTATAAAAACTTGCAACATAATTTCAAACATTTTAATTAAGCAACACTATAAGTCAGGGAATTTAATAACGAGGTACTGTGCTGTAAGCTTCTGCACGAGTTACTAATAATATGTAGATACCCTGAGGTGAGTAACGCTGTGTTTGACTCTCAGGTGACAGAGTATGTTATTTACATGTCAACATAACATGTAGGCTGTTAACATATCCAGGTGTTAATACATATATAGTGATCTTCTTGACAGGTGTATCATTATGGTGTTAATCTCGGTACATTAGAAATACAGTAATGATCTATAGATCATTCTTTTACCTGCAAATTAGTACACTATTACCTACAAGACACACTAATAAACACTAATTACACTGTTGCCTCCAAAATATACTATTACCTGCAATAAAAATAATTACCAAAAGTACATTAACAGAACCATTACTCCTAAATAAGTAGTTACATGAGTTAAATAATAACTGGATAAATTTAGAAATAATATTTTGGTAATAACACCTTGTTCAGGGTGGTGCTGATGAAGTCAGTTTTAGGGAGGAAAGAAGAATTACAAGAATGTTGCAGTCCCGAGGCTGGACCAGCGGAGGTTAAGTATTACCCAGCAACGTGCGCGTCAACTCCCCGCTAGCTCAGGTAAACTTTGACGAAGTATTGACAAATATTTTTTTTTCTGACTGCATTATGCAAATTGCTTCGAACAAAATAGCTTGCCAGGAATCTTTTTAGATGAGCTTCCGGGGGAGGGGGGCGGGAGAGTCAGAGCGAAAGATTACGCTTGTAATCTAACGCTCTCAGAAGATGGTTGAGCTGCGGCAACGGCGAGAATTATTATATGGCGCTTATTCCTGGAAAGCTGAGGGCCACCTCCAGGACACTGGAACTAATAGGGTCATATCGCTCACATGCTGGATTATGTTCCCACGCATTCACTCCCCCCTTCCTTCCTTTGGCTTTACGTGAATTTTGTTGGTATCGTAATTTGGCTCCACCTAAAAGGGGGATGAGCGCGCTTATCGTCTTGTGTGCCGCTGGAATTCCATACAAAGATCGTTTTCATATCTCTCAGCAAACTATTCCTTTGATCCTACAGCAGTGAGGGATTTTATGGAACTCTTAAACTTATATAATGGGTAACAGTACGAGAAAACAACAATTGGTATGCCTGGAATAAGCTTTGGGAATAGTGATTTTCCTGGTTGATCACAGAAGGGGAACACCCGGAAGGCTTAGGAGTAACTGCTGTATATATATCAGCTTGTGTCCCAGCTGTTTCCTTCTCGGACTGTTGAAGCCTCGCCATTTGTACTGCCTATATCCAGCACCTATTGAAGCCTTTCCGGCTGTAGCTTTTGGAGTAAGGGACTATTGAAGCCCTGCTAGCTGAACTGTTAAAACTCGAGTTCTTGTTGAAGCCTCTCCAAGTGTAAAGGTTTGACGCGGAGACTATTAAAGCCTCGCCACCTGCACTGTCGAGACTTACGAACTGTTGCAACCTCGCCACCCGGTAGAGCTCAGATTGGAGGACCTTTGAGGGCTCTCCACCTGCACTGTTGCCGAACACTGTATCGTTTGGCCCCTGACATCAACGTCCGACATGACACTTCATAAGTTCGTTTTTGGAAATATATTTTTTTCTTCACACTGTTTGAAAATTGAAGGTCACAAATATCAGTAAAAGTCACGGCTCAAAATAAAATATAGAAGGGATTTTGAGGGACAATTTATCATCAGAAATTTACTAAATAATAAGAGTTTTGACAGGTGCCATCAGAAGCAAAATAATGACTGGTAGATATAAGTCAATAGTCCTCAACATTGAACTCCTCTCTAGTTTGGTTGTCTTAGTGCACATGTATATCCTTACACGGATATCTTATTGAAAATTTATGCACATATGATTACAAATTTATACCTAGTGCATATACACTTATTTAGAGATATGATGGTAAATACATAAATGTATACCCTGGCTTGGACTTTTGACTCGATATACTGTACATAATATAACTGGATAGCTGGGTATAAATTTATAAAAGCTAACATATACGAGTACACCATTACAACTACGACTTCTAACTAAATATACATATACATTGAACATCTAATTTAAAATGTGCAAAAATTTTTCTGGGGGGTTGCCCCTCCTGTAATGAGGTTGGACGGCTCAAGGGCCACCTTGGCGTGAATTTGTCTAAGGTGTAGAAGCTGTCACCCACACAACAACCACACCCTAAGTGAACGTGTTGAATGACCCAGTGCCAAGGAATAGTGAGAACACCGGACAACTCGCCAACTGCACTGGCTAACCATTACCCCGGAATACGATCGCAAATCGATTAACATCCAGGTCCCCAATTACTGCTGAGTAGACAGAGGCAAATAGAGTAAAGAAACTTGCCCATAGTTTCACCCTGTCCGGGTATCGAACCCGGGTCCGCTCGCTTGCGAGGCGATCATGCTGACCATTACACGGCATTACACTTACACTAACATATGACTTTACATAACACATAATATACATTTTGCTTGGACATCTAATTTAGAATACAGACTCTTGGACTCTTCCCTCGGACTCTTAGATTAAATTGTCACTGGTGTGTGTGTTCTATAGGTAGGTAATATCTCTGTACGTTATGTTTCTCTAGGGTACAATGCTTCATGGTGTACACTCGTTGTCTTAAAACACCACAAGACATACGTGCGACTTTCCATCCTCTAGTGGTGATAGTGGTATTGGTGGTGGTGATGGTAGTGGTAGTGGTTGTGGTGGTGGTGATGATAGTAGTGGTGGTAATGGTGGTAGTGGTGATGATAGTAGTGGTGGTAATGGTGGTAGTGGTGATGATAGTAGTGGTGGTAATGGTGGTAGTGGTGGTCGTCGAAGAAAATATAATGAGAGTAAATTACGTTCCTAGAAAGAGAGAAAGAAAGTAAGAGAGTAAGTCAGAAAGAAAGGGGTCAGAGAGAAAGTGAGAAGGGAAAGAGGAAGAAAGAAAAAGAGAAAGGAAAGAGGTAGAGTGAAAGGCCGCCTTGGGATGAATTAGTTGAGGCAGCTCCCGTAAAGTGTATGGTGTATAGGGGGAGACTCTTTTAATATTCATTTGGCTGTGTTGCTTGACTCTCTATCTCAGGTGACACGTAAAACCACTCTATTTTTTTTTTCTTTCTTGGGATCAACTGAAGTTTAACTATACGAAGCTAACCTAACCTAATGCTAACCTAACCTAATACAAACCTAACCTAATACTAACCTAACCTAACCTAATCTAATGCTAACCTAACCTAATTCTAACCTAACCTAATACAAACCTAACCTAATGCTAACCTAACCTAATCTAATTCTAACCTAACCTAATACAAACCTAACCTAATACTAACCTAACCTAATGCTAACCTAACCTAATCTAATGCTAACCTAACCTAATTCAAACCTAACCTAATACAAACCTAACCTAATACTAACCTAACCTAATACTAACCTAACCTAATCTAATGCTAACCTAACCTAACCCCTCTGCTTTTCACTCTACAACCATATAAAACACTTACACCGTGGAAACTCATTTAGGTTGATATTAACAACTCAAAAATCGTAATGGAGTGGTCCTGAAGAGAGGGAGAGGTGTGTTTAGAGAGTAGGAAGGGGAGCTGGGTGCAGGGAAATATGCAAATTGACTCAATAGTTGATATCGAAACACATTTGCGTAAATTGGGAACTACAGGACGGGTGAGGCGAGTGAAGAGAATGGGGGAGGGGTGGGAGAGTGAGGAGAATGAGACGAGTGAGGTGAGTGAAGTGAGTAAGGTGAGTGTGGAGAATCAGAAGAGTAAGGCGAGTGAAGAGC
Organism: Homarus americanus; assembly: GCF_018991925.1. Taxonomy (NCBI): domain Eukaryota; kingdom Metazoa; phylum Arthropoda; class Malacostraca; order Decapoda; family Nephropidae; genus Homarus; species Homarus americanus. The sequence goes on from NW_024712990.1 coordinate 91,433, forward strand.
GTGAGAAAAGTCAAGCGAATGAGACGAGTGAAACGAGTAAGGAGAGTGAGGCGAGTGTGGGCCATCATACCACCTCCCTCCCTCCCTTTCCACCTTCCTACCTCCCTACCTATTCTCTCGAGACCCTTTAGCGGCGGGTTGTGGAGGGAGAAGACTTATTAAGAGAAAAGGGAAGAGAGGGAGGAAGAGAAGGTGAAGGAGAGAGAGAGAGAGAGAGAGAGATCAAAAGACAGACTCTTCTATATATAAATTATAGTGAATAGTCTTCCTAACTGTCTCTGGGGAAGGGCGGAGGAAAGGAGGTGGGAAGGGGCAGAAGAAGGAGGATGGGTAGGGGGCGTGGAGGAGTGGGAGTGGCGGCAAGGGGCGGAGGAGGGGGCAGGAAGGAGACGGAGGTGGGATGGGAAGAGGGAGGAGGAGGCAGGGAGTGGCTGAGAGGGACGAGGGGGCTGGGAGGGGCGAGGTGAAATGGAGAGGGCCAGGGGGAGGCAGGAGGAGAGGGGCGGTGGGGGACTGGGGGGGGAGGAGCGGGGAGGAGCTGAGGGGGGAGGGGGGTAGTAGAAAAGGGAGGAGGGCGGCATGGGACGTAGGGATGAATGAAGGAATCCTGGGGTCAATATTTCGTGAATGAAGGAGCCATCACACCACAGGTCCTCTACACAAATAACCTGATTATACAAAGGGAGAAAAGAGCCGCCAGAGGTGATACAGCTGACGGCAGGAGTAAAAGAAACTCAGGTGGATAAAGCCATAGGAGGCGGATACAGGCATAGTGAAAAGTCACTGGATACGGATGACGCCACAGGAGGTGCATAAAACCATAGGATAAAGCCACAGGAGACTGATGAAGCCACAGGAAGTGGATAAAACCATAGGATAAAGCCACAGGAGACGGATGACGCCACAGGAGGTGGATAAAACCATAGGATAAAGCCACAGAAACTGGACAAAGCCATGGGATAAGTCACAGGGGCGGGTACAGCCATAGGATAAAGTACAGGAGACGGATAAAGCCATAGGAAAACGCCACAGGAGGCGGATAAAGCCATAGAGGCGGATAAAGCCACAGAAACTGGACAAAGCCATAGGATAAAGTCACAGGAGGCGGATAAAGCCATAGGAAAACGCCACAGGAGGCGGACAAAGCCACTGGATAATGTCACAGGCGCTGGATAAAACCATAGGAGAGAAAGAATAATGCCACAGAACACAGAACAGGTGTTTTAGAATCCCAAATCATAAGTGACAGGACGAAAGATGGAATAAGCCGATCATGATAAAGAGAAGAAGTAACGTAGCCAGAAAGACGTAACACAAGACAACACAAGGAAGAATATATGAAAGAAATAACAAAAAAAGAAACACAAGAAAAATAGTGAATAAAGATGTAACCAGTAGAATATGAAAGGAATGAAAAGATAGAAAAAAGGAGTAAGAAGAATGAAGGAACTGTATGAAAGAATAAAAACGTGGGAAGGAAAAAAAAAGAGGGACTTCCTAAATAAGTTCAAAGGTATAAGGAAGGAAGAATAATATAGGGTGTTCCAGAAGACTGTCTTTATCTCCCTCCCTGCCTGTCTGTCTCCCTGCCCCCTGCCTACTCCCTGCCTGTCTGTCTCCCTGCCCCCTGCCTACTCCCTGCCTCCCTCCCTCCAACTCACAGTGTCTCAGGGAGGGAGGGAGGTAGGGACATTATTCTAGGACACCCTATAAATGGGAAATATAAAAGAAAGAGTAATGGCCAGAAAGAGAGAGAGAGAGGGACAACAACACCAGGTTCTATCATGTGTATAACAGGACCTTAACTGAAGACTTCTATTAATTTCCCTTGGGTGAACTGAGGGACTCCAGCACCCTACAGCAGGATATTTACCACTGGCATTCAATCAAACATCAGACTGGGTGCCACCTCCTAATCCTCCAGAGTCAAGAGATAGACACAAATATAAAATAATAACTTTTTAACTACGGTATGAAAATATAATCGTAATATATTACCTGTGAATGTGAATAATCTTGAATGTTTTAAATGTTTCGGGAAAAATTTGAGAGAAATTGTATGTTTCTTATCATCTAATGTTGATAATTTATGTTTGTGAGTGTCCGAGGGTCTTCATCATTAATCACCACTTGTGTATAAGATCCCCACTGAGATGAATACGATCCTCTGGCGTTAACCTGATGTAATATTAAACGTGGCGTCCCCATAGTGGAGGTTAGGGGAGAGCTATAGAGACGAGCTGGAGAAGGGACGGGCTAAATAGAGCAAGTAAGTATATCCTCTCTTGTTATATAATAAGTGTTAGAAGTTTATAGACAACTAGATAGATCGGAAACTTTAAGGTAAAATGACAGAGAGACGGACAAAATAGATGTGAAATTCAAAAAGAACGAATTTAAGATGAAAAGGAAAACATTTAGACTGAGCAGCTCCTCCTTGTGACATGTTTATCTCAGACAGATCAATACAACCATGACTATATACGAAGGTTTCTAAGATTTGTTGTCACTAACTCTCTCTGGGGAGTTTGTGCTTCATTTACCTCACGACTAACGACAATGACCAGACTTCCTCAGCAAATGTCTCGAACTTTTTCCCTCGGCTACCAGTTGACTGTGTAGAGACGTGAACGATTCAAAAGACCTTGGAGAAGATTTTTTTCATGGGTATGTCCTCTCATCTCTGCCCTACTGTCGCCCACCATACTAAGAGGTTGACTTAAGAACGCCAACAATCAATTCGTCCGTGCGTTCGGAATCTGTTAACACGATAACTCGAACAAATACCGACGAAACCTAACGAAATTTAGCAAATATTGAATAACATAATGAAATATCGACCAGTTCGAACATCAGTATCTTCGATCGTGAAAGTCCAGAGCACAATTTATGTCTCTTGTAATTTGTTTTGGCGCGAAAGGAGAATTTGTCTACCTCGCTTCTGTTATTGTAAAGAAAACACCAAGTCGCTTTTTCACTGTGTCAATCTCCGCGTGTGTTATACCACCATCACCTCTCCAGTTACTGCCTGTCAGGGAATTAACTACTTTTTCCGCGTGTGAAGTGTTTACATAACAACGCCAGTCTTCATTATTGGATATTTGTAACCTGAGCTGTTGATGTGTCCCGTCCTGCCTGGTGATGTGTCCCCTCCTGCCTGGTGATGTGTCCCGTCCTGCCTGGTGATGTGTCCCCTCCAGCCTGGTGATGTGTCCCGTCCCGCCTGGTGATGTGTCCCCTCCAGCCTGGTGATGTGTCCCGTCCCGCCTGGTGATGTGTCCCGTCCTGCCTGGTGATGTGTCCCGTCCGCCTGGTGATGTGTCCCGTCCTGCCTGGTGATGTGTCCGTCCTGCCTGGTGATGTGTCCCGTCCTGCCTGGTGATGTCCCGTCCCATGGTGATGTGTCCCGTCCGCCTGGTGATGTGTCCCGTCCTGCCTGGTGATGTGTGTCCCGTCCTGCCTGGTGATGTGTCCCCTCAACCTGGTGATGTGTCCCGTCCTGCCTGTTGATGTGTCCCGTCCTGCCTGGTGATGTGTCCGTCTGCCTGGTGATGTGTCCCGTCCGCCACGGTGATGTGTCCCGTCAACCTGGTGATGTCCCGTCCTGCCTGGTGATGTGTCCCGTCCTGCCTGTTGATGTGTCCCGTCCGCCTGGTGATGTGTCCCCGTCCGCCTGGTGATGTGTCCCGTCCTGCCTGGTGATGTGTCCCGTCCTGCCTGGTGATGTGTCCCCTCAGCCTGTTGATGTGTCCCGTCCTGCCTGTTGATGTGTCCCGTCCTGCCTGGTGATGTGTCCCGTCCTGCCTGGTGATGTGTCCCGTCCTGCCTGGTGATGTGTCCCTCAGCCTGGTGATGTGTCCCGTCCTGCCTGTGATGTCCCGTCCTGCCTGGTGATGTGTCCCGTCCTGCCTGGTGATGTGTCCCGTCCTGCCTGGTGATGTGTCCCGTCCTGCCTGGTGATGTGTCCGTCCCGCCTGGTGATGTGTCCCGTCTGCCTGGTGATGTGTCCCGTCCTGCCTGGTGATGTGTCCCGTCCAGCCTGGTGATGTGTCGGTGATGTGTCCCCTCCAGCCTGGTGATGTGTCCCGTCCCGCCTGGTGATGTGTCCCCTCCAGCCTGGTGATGTGTCCCCTCCCGCCTGGTGATGTGTCCCCTCCCGCCTGGTGATGTTGAGGTGTTAACCGTGTTTCTATCGGATGTTATTTCGTTATTCTTCTTTACTGGATGTTGGTGTTATTACGGTGTCTGTTGGACGTTGTTACTTTGTCAGTATTACTCTCTGCTGAACACTACTGCCTTATCAACGCCGCTCTGTCCACCACTAGTCGTCAACAATGCACTCCACAAGTAACGTCACTCGTCTTTCTACACAAAATAGACAAAGCTCAACCAGAAATTGCTGCGGAAATCAGAGAGGCCAGCTTAACACATGACGTCCTGTGGCTAAATTAATCAACAGCTGCAAATATTCCAGTTTTTGGCATCAGTGTTCCTGACGCACCTGTCGAGGGACGATGTGTTGCCATTATGATTAACGAACGAACAGGTAACGAAGGATATTGATAAATAAACGAATATATAAGATGACTCATACTAATCATAATAAAATGACTAATAAAAACAAAACAAATAGGTAATAAAAAATAAAATTATGTGAATGAATTAACAAATATACGTATTAAAATTACATAAAAACTAATTAAGGAATGAATACGGTCATAAAGATGATATAAATAAGTTAATTAATAAATATTAATGATGAATGTTTTGAATTAGGAAATTACTGAATAAATTATATAAATAAGTATGTAAATATCATAAAAAACATAATAGATAAACAATAAAATAACTGAATAAATGAAGATAAAAATAAACATTAACAGATAAACTAATTACTAAAACAAATGAGAAACAAAAGAAAAATAAACCAATCTAAAAATAAACAAGTAACAACGAAACAAAATAACAACAAAATAAAAAAAATTAAAAATAAATATTAGTAGACAATAATTATAAACAAAATAGAAAGAAAAAGAAAATTTGATAAAAATACGAATCAGTGAATTTTAAGGTAGGATGGGAAATAATGTTGTGTGTTTATGGGAGTGTTTACATCAGCTGTGTGTGTGTGTGTGTGTGTGTGTGTGTGTGTGTGTGTGTGTGTATGTGTGTCAAGCAAGATTCCTTTTATAAATAGATGAAGGGAATGGGGAATGCAAAAGAATAAAACTAATAAGGAGAGAGAGAGAGATAACCCCATCACTCTCACTCCCCTTCCCTACACATACGGGGTCGGGGAGGGTAGAAGTCGGGGAGGTGGAGGTCGGGGAGGTAGAAGTCGGGGAGGTGGAGGACGGGGAGGTAGAAGTCGGGGGAGGTAGAAGGGGAGCCAAACCTTTTTCACTTTAGCTAATCATACGCCCAATTACCGAGGTGTGGCACAGTAGTTACAGTAAAAGCCCAAGTTAACCCCTCTATAATGTACGGGATGGTAGGGGGAACTGACTTAGAAGTTACTGAGGCAGGAGGAAACGCTACAGGAATCATAAATAGGAATTATTTTATTTAGTGTGTCATAATGCACTACAATGAGATGCTATATAATGCGCTACAATGAGATATTATATAATGTAGATGTATAATGTATTAAATAGATCATTGAATAGATTTTGTTTATGTTTTATTATATACAAGAAAGATGAAAGAATTTATTGTGGCTTTACTGAAGAATAAACTGAAGGATAGATGGAATAACTTTAACTTTATCTACACATAATGAGACGGGTAGGCATGATATATTTCGAAATTTGATTGCGTTTTAGAAGATGATGAAGTATGATGAAGTATGATGAGTTATGTATGGGTAATATACTGAGATGGATGATAGGTGGAATTGACTTAATTTATCAACGCTGCTGATATGTGACAAATGGGGATATTTCTGTCTGTGTTTTATAAAAAAATAACTATATGTAATTTGTATGTAGATAACCGGGTAGATGTGTGTGTGTGTGTGTGTGTGTGTGTGTGTGTGTGTTTACATGTACGTACGGTATGTGTGTGAAGTTTTATGTACGTTCGTATACATACGCACATGTATAGGTGAATGTGTTCTACCTAAGTGTACAGAGTGTGTGCATTTGAATGGGACAATATTCTTTTCCTCTGAGAAATATCACTACTGGCAAATGAGGAAGATTAAACTGTGGCAACTCAGAACGGTGAAACTATAGGAACTTACTGACCAAGTTTTTTGAGAAGTGGATTGTGTCTCTGAAGGCATGGGAGAGAAAAAGAGTGTTTTGTAGGAGTGGGAGAGGTGTTAAGGGAGAGAGGGTAGTGAGAGTGAGAGAGAACAAAAGGGAGAGGAGGAGGGGGGGGAAGAGAGAGATATGTGGGGATAAGAAAGAGAGAGAGAGACGACACTAGATAAAGCTGAGGTGGGTGTTTGAGAGAGAGAGAGAGAGAGAGAGAGAGAGAGAGAGAGAGAGAGAGAGAGAGAGAGAGAGAGAGAGAGAGAGAGAGAGAGAGAGAGAGAGAGAGAGAGAGAGAGACTAGATAAATTGAGGTGGGTGTTTGAGAGAGAGAGAGAGAGAGAGAGATAGAGAGAGAGAGAGAGAGAGAGAGAGAGAGAGAGAGAGAGAGAGAGAGAGAGAGAGAGAGAGAGAGAGAGAGAGAGACGTGTGAGGCAACTAGAGGGAAGATAAGAGTGTGGTTTGGGTGATGCCTAGAATAATGAGGTAAGTTACGTGAGGGAGAGAGCGAGGGGAGGGACGATAACTGCGTGTGTGTTATCACGGGAGAGTGAACGTGGTGGGGAGGTCATCTGATATACATATATATATATACATGTGTGTGTGTGTGTGTGTGTGTGTGTGTGCATCTCTGCATCATTTTAATCGTGTATGAAATAATGTATTAAGCTCAATATATTACACATGAATCTTTAATATAATCAATGTACACGTCAAACGATACCTTCCCTACGTTGGATTACACACTTAACATGTCAGTATTTACAGCATTTTGTAATCAGGTTCACTGCATATTATTAATTACCATCAACTAACTCACTAACTACTACTAAGATTGTTTTTTTTAGTCAGAGCGAAAAATTTCCACCTGGACAAATGTATTATAATTTATGATTGGTGAAGGTAGACAATGTATGATAATTTATGATTGGTGAAGGTAGACAATGTATTATAATTTATGATTGGTGACGGTAGACAATGTATTATAATTTATGATTGGTGAAGGTAGACAATGTATGATAATTTATGATTGGTGAAGGTAGACAATGTATGATAATTTATGATTGGTGAAGGTAGACAATGTATTATAATTTATGATTGAAGGTAGACAATGTATGATAATTTATGATTGGTGAAGGTAGACAATGTATGATAATTTATGATTGGCGAAGGTAGACAATGTATGATAATTTATGATTGGTGAAGGTAGACAATGTATGATAATTTATGATTGGTGAAGGTAGACAATGTATGATAATTTATGATTGGTGAAGGTAGACAATGTATTATAATTTATGATTGGTGAAGGTAGACAATGTATGATAATTTATGATTGGTGAAGGTAGACAATGTATGATAATTTATGATTGGTGAAGGTAGACAATGTATGATAATTTATGATTTGAAGGTAGACAATGTATGATAATTTATGATTGTGAAGGTAGACAATGTATTATAATTTATGATTGGTGAAGGTAGACAATGTATGATAATTTATGATTGGTGAAGGTAGACAATGTATTATAATTTATGATTGGTGAATGTAGACAATGTATTATAATTTATGATTGGTGAAGGTAGACAATGTATGATAATTTATGATTGGTGAAGGTAGACAATGGGCGATAATTTATGATTGGTGAATGACTTTGTGAGTTAATCTGTAAAAACCGCGTTAAGGATTTTGGTTTTGTGGTGTAGACATAACTGGAGGGGGGGGGGAGGGGATAGAAGGAGAAGAAGGAGAAGAGGAGGAAGAGAGGGGAGAAGGGGAGAAGAAGGAGAAGAAGGAGAAGAGGAGGGAGAAGGTGGAGAGAAGGGAGAAGAAGGATGAAAAGGATGGAGAGAAGGGAGAAGAAGGAGAAGAGGAGGAAGAGGGTGGGGAGAGAAGGGAGAAGAAGAGAAGAGAGGAAGAGAGGGGAGGATGGAGAGGAGAAGAAGGGAAAGAAGATGAAAAGGAGGGAGAAGGTGGAGAGAAGGAAGAAGAAGAAGAAGGGATGGAATGAAGGAGAAGAAGGAGAAGAGGAGGAAGAGGGTGGAGAGAAGGGAGAAGAAGGATGAAAAGGAGGGAGAAGGTGGAGAGAAGGGAGAAGAAGAAGAGGATGGAATGAAGGGAGAAGAAGGAGAAGAGGAGGGGGAGAAGGAGAGAAGGGGAGAGAAGGGAGAAGAAGGAGAAGAGGGAGAAAGGATGGAGAGAAGGGAGAAGACGGAGAAGGGAGGAGGGAGAGGAGGGAGAGAAGGGGATATTTGTACACCCGCCCTCTGTGTACTGTACAGTGTATGTATACTTTTATTATGTACTGTACATTAATATTATCCCTACCAAGCTTTACCTACCTCAAGCTTCACCTTCATCAAGCTCCACCTCCGTTAAGCCTCACCCTCACTAAGCTTTGCCTATATTAAGCTTCACCCTCACTAAGTGTCAAATATCATAAAGCTTCACCTTCACTAAGCTTCAGTAACATTAAGCTTCACCCTCACAGAGTTCCAGCAACATTAAGCTTCATCCTCACTAAGCTCTACCTATATTAAGCTTCACCCTCACTAAGTTTCACCTACCTTAAAGCTTCACCCTCACCAAACATCAACTACCTTAAAGTTTCACCCTCACTAAGCTTTACCTACATTTAAGCTTCACCCTCACTAAGCTTCACCTACCTTAAAGCTTCACCCTCATCAATCTTCATCTACGTTAGAGCTTCACCCTCACTAAGCTTCACCTACTTTTAAGCTTCACCCTCACCAAACATCACCTACCTTAAAGCTTCACCCTCACTAAGCTTCACCTACTTTAAAGCTTCACACTCACCAAACATCACCTACCTTAAAGCTTCACCCTCACTACTCTTTACCTACTTTAAAGCTTCACACTCACGAAACATCACCTACCTTAAAGCTTCACCCTCACTAATCTTTACCTACTTTAAAGCTTCCCCCTCACTAAGCTCCACCATCCTTAAAACTTCCTCCTCAGTAAGCTTGAGTTACATTAAGCTTCATCTTCACCAAACATCACCTACCTTAAAGCTTCCCTCTCACTAAGCTTAAGTTATGTTAAAGCTTCTCCCTCACTAAGCTTGAGTTACAATAAGCTTCAACCTCACCATGCATCACCTATCTTAAAGCTTCCCCCTCACCAAGCTCCACCATCCTTAAAATTTCCTCCTCACTAAAGCTTGGTTTACATTAAGCTTCACCAGCATTAAGCTTTACCCCTGACTTGTAATTAAGCAACACCCAGATCTCTCGTCTACTCTTATAAACCATTCAGAGATTTTCGGTGAGGAGAGTGTGTCGGTGAGGAGAGTGTGTCGGTGAGGAGAGTGTGTCAGTGAGGAGAGTGTGTCGGTGAGGAGAGTGTGTCGGTGAGGAGAGTGTGTCTGTGAAGAGAGTGTGTCGGTGAGGAGAGTGTGTCGGTGAGGAGAGTGTGTCGGTGAAGAGAGTGTGTCGGTGAGGAGAGTGTGTCGGTGAGGAGAGTGTGTTGTTTTTTGTGGGTTGCTATTCCCTGGTCTCAACACTGTTCATTCATCCCTTCCCTCTGAGCCGGAAGTAGATGGGATTGTAGCAGGGGTGAGGAGGAGAAGGAGGAGGGGAAGGAAGAGGAGGAGGAGGAGGAAGAAGAAGAAGTTAAGTAGGAGGAAGATGATTGAAGACGCCGGAAGTGTTCAAGGAAACCGAAGGAAGGAAACTACTCTTGAAAAACATCCCCCTTAACTTATGATACAAGATACTCATATTAATCTTTTACTTTCCTTCAATGTACTCGTGAATGACTCGCTCTTGGTCACCGTGGAAAAGTTTTATCATAACTAAAAAGGAAATCATTAACTCACACACAAATTTGATAATTTTGACTTGTTGACGGTTTCATACACACTCGCCAATGATAATTTTTACACTATCAGGTATACGTGTTGATGGTGAGAGAGAAGGGAGAGTTCATTGAGTCTTAGGTGGTTTAGCAGTCTGACAACAACGAGGAGAAGAGACATAATCACCAGGAGCAAAAGAGGAGAGGGAGTAGGCGCGAGAACTTCAGGAACCTTTTGAAAAATTTTCTATAAGTTCAGAGCCTAAAGTTTACCAAGTCTTAAGCCAGGTTACTAGGTTGAGGTATTTTGGTGCTGTTGTTGGGGTTAAAAGTCACATATAAGGAGAAACGACTCATATTGAAAGCCACTTATATAATGAAAACTTTCTCTTTCGTGTTTGTGTAAAATATGTTAAATCCGATTCGAAATTGCGACGTCGTATTGACTCGTATTTTAGTTGATTCCAAGAACTTTTGTGCTCAATAACAGATGATTCCTACTATCAGGGTGGAGAGAGAGAGAGAGAGAGAAAGAGAGAGAGAGAGAGAGAGAGAGAGAGAGAGAGAGAGAGAGAGAGAGAGAGAGAGAGAGAGGAGAGGATGAGGGTAGAGCGAGAGGGAGGGAGAGCTGATTAGTGGAGGAGAGGGAGGGAAAGAAGAATTGAATGAGAGAGGAAGGAGGAAGAAGAGATAACGAGAGTGAGAGGGGTGAAGGAAGGGGTAGAGGCAGGGGAGAAGGAGAGAATTACTGAGGGGAAGATGGGAGGAAGAAAGGGGTCGAGGGATAGGAAGAGGAGATAACAAGGGGAGAAGAAGGTGATGAGAGTGAAAGCACAGAGAGGAAGAAGTAATTAGAGTGAAAGAAGAGGAAGGGATGGGTCCAGGGCGAGGAGAGGAGAAGGAAGAGAAGGGAAGGAAGAAGAGAGCGAGGAAGAGGAGAAGAAGAAGAAGTAAAGAGGAAGAAGAAGTAAAGAGGAGGAAGAGGATGGAGAAGGAGGAAGAAGATAAGGAGGTGGAGTTGAAGGAGGAGGAGGAGGAAGGGGAGGAGATGTAACGAGAAACGAATCATTAGAATGGGGTCACACTGGACATAAATTCACCCATGACACACGCACGCACGCACACACGCACACACACACACACACACACACACACACACACACACACACACACACACACACACACACACACACACACACACACACACACACACACACACACACACACAACGGGAGTGATTCTTAAAGTAGGGATTTATGAAACAGTATTTACTGGTGAGGATTTAGAGGAAGAGAAGAATCACTTTCGAGGGATTTGTCTGGGAGAGGGACGAGGAGATACGAAGAGAGATTTATAGAGAAGGATTTATTTGGAGAGAACATTGAGAAGTGTCTCTTGGTTATCAGTGAAGGAGATTTATTATCGTAGACAGACACAAGATAAAGTGTACTCTGTGTGGGTTGTGTGGATTTGTATGTTATTGGATTACTTCTCTCTGAGTGGGGGGGGGGTGGAGGAGGGGGGATTTATTTGTTGATGGGCCATTTAGACAAGAATTTATTGGTCAATTTATTTAATGGATTTAATGTATTTGGAAATCATGGTTGAGAACGATTTGTAAGGAACGAACCAACGTGTGTGTGTGTGTGTGTGTGTGTTCTTTCTGCATTTCCACAGCTTTGAAAATACTAGAGCTGAAAATTGGTAGGGAGGTGCGTGTGGCCTAGGGAATGGTTGTGCAATATTTCTTGTCCTTTACCACATACCTCTCCTCCATCACCACACCCACACACTTTTCCTCACCACACCTACTCACCCTCCCTCACCACTCCGTCTCCAGCCTTCATAGGGTGAGGACGTCGGCGCTGGCCGTGGTCTCTTGGCCATGGAGACAGCTGCCAACCTGGTGTGTCGGGCCCTCCCTTTTCCCATCTCCTCCTCCCCATCTTGAATTGAATTGAATTGAAACAGTTTATTTAGCCATAAAAACACAGATACAGAGTGGATAATAATAACAATATTAACATGGCTGAGCCAGTTGAGAACCTGAGCTCTCTTTTAGGCACCTGATATATACTATACATTTATCTCAAGGAAGTATTATGTAACATTTAGTATCATCTGGAATAGTACCGTAGCATGGAGGTAATAAGAACATCTCATAATGTTACGTCGGTTATCACTTCAATATTTATTTATTTTATTTATTTATAATTAAATTTTCTTTTATTTATATTATAAGTACATACATAAATTATAGTGGAATTGAAAAACATAAGTATAATGGGGGAGCAGTACAACATGGGCTGTACAGTATTAAGGTTGAACAAGAAGACAGAGCTGTCAGGATTATGTTTAGTTGGCAATGGATTTATCAACATCCTCCACTAACAGTACAGTGCAAAGATTGACCATCAACCCACAACTGATATACAAAAGTGACAATTTCAACTCAAAATAAACAACTGTTAGAGCGACAACCAGTGCTTAGCGGTCAATGTTGACCTGGCCGGGCCAGACACACCCTGTCCACCGTACACTCACCACCACCAACACTGATGAGAAGCCAAGAAAGACTCCTAACTACACCAGGAGAGAAATGAGGACTCCCTACTCCACCCAGGTGAGGAACAATGAATTCCTAACTTCATCACATGAGGAACAAGAACCATCTCCAACACCCTGTGTGAGCTGAAGGACCTACCCGGACCACGTGGTACATCTGCAGCTGTAGTGAGGTAGCGGCTTAACACCCAGGTACAACGCCATCAAGACAGTGGGCGCCAACATCAGGTCACAAGAATGTTTAAGAGTCCAGCTCAAACATTACCAGATCTATAGTTAATCTATATGTTGACTCTTTCTTCATTATATTTTTGTATTGAAAGCTTTTGTCAATCAAGTGACTCACTCCCACCATATGTAACCTATCACCTCTGTTCACTGTAAATTTTAAGCCTTCGGGCTGCCATGTTATATTAATAAACCGTTAATTATTATTATTACTATTATTATTATTCACACCCAAACACTCTCCCACACCTCGCCCACACACTCTCCCACACCACGCCTACACACTCTCCCACACCACACCTACACACTCTCCCACACCACGCCCACACACTCTCCCACACCACACCTACACACTCTCTCACACCACACCCACACACTCTCCCACACCACACCTACACACTTTCCCACACCCTCACCACACCCACACACTCTCCCTTACCACACCCACACACACACTCTTCCACCCTCTCACCAAAAGCAAAGACTCGTACATTATCTCAAGAATGAAAAGCAGAACGCCTGAAGGAGTTCTTGTTTGGCCATGAAGGAAGGTGTTCGTGTGTGGAGGCGTGACCGCATGCCACAGCTTGGCCAGGAGACCATCACTTGTGCACTTCCCAACAGCTGGCCGTACCTCACTCCCAGCTTAATATATCTCCCGGGAAACTGTGGCAGCTAACGGAGGCTGTCTGAGTAGTAGTGCGTGCAGGCAATAGGTGGAGCTAGGTTAGGTTGAGTTTGGTTAGGTTGAGTTTGGTTAGGTTGGGTCAGGTTGAGTTTGGTTTGGTTAAGTAGGGTATAGTTTGGTAAGGTTAGGTTAGGTCAGATTTGTGTCTCTTCTTCACACATATACCAACTTTTTTCCTCAGGTTTATCTATTATCAGTACCTTGGTTTATTTCTTTTTTGTTTTTACACATATTTTTCATTATTCCCTCATTATACCTGTTAGCTAATGTACTAATTGTTATTTCTTCTCTGGTTTAATTTCTTTCATTATTATTCTCCTCTTTGGTCTTGGTCTAATGTCTTAATCATGTTGAGTGTCTTAATAATTACTTTGTTTTCTCCCACTTCCTTAATTTATCTCATTTTTACTTCCTTTCTCCTTCTTTCTCTTTAAGGATATCATTTTATTACACTTGCTCTATTCCTTCTTCCGTTTTCCTTTTCTTCCCTTCGCCCTATCTTTCCCTTTCGATCCATGCCATCGTCCTTTTCTCCTCCTTCCTTCCTCTCTCTTTACCAGTTTTCCCCCATCTTCCCTTTCTTCAACCCTACTTTTTTTCCCTCTACCATTTTCTCTCTTCTCCAATTTCCGTTCCTCCCCCTCACTTCCTCACTCCACCTTTCCTCACTTCCTCCACCCCCCTTCTTTTCCCTCCCTCCCTCTCACTCACACACACACACACACACACACACACACACACACACACAAACGACAAACCAGACACGCTCACCAATATGCAGTTTGCTAGCCTGAGAGCACAAGTAAGCGAAACGTGTATACAAAATTTTCCATTTACATGTTCAGCTTTAAGATTTCCAGCGTTCTATTTAAGTTACGGCGAGACGATGTAGTACTGTATTCCATGTTGCTGTATTAATGTGTTTTACAATTTCAATCTTAATATTTCTTCTTTTGTTTTTGTATTACAGAAAGTCAATGTACCGTGATGATATATTTTCAACTTTATTGTTATCTGTGATTGTTTTGTTTTTGTTATAGTGAGTTGGTGAATCGTAATGCTTTATATATTCCCAGCTTGAATATCCTTCATTTTCTTTCGTTACAATTCGTCGATTTTTTTTTTATTTGTAAAGATTAAAGTGAAATCACGAGTTAATGATTCTGAGTGAAGGCTATAATATTAGAGATCCCCACCCTTACCCCTCCCCCTACCAACACTTCCCTACCCCCATTCTCACTCATACCCCCTCTCCCCCCTCGTCCCCCCCTCTCCCACCTCGTCCCCCTCTTACCCCCTCTCCCCCACCCTCGTCCCCCCCCTCTTACCCCCCTCTCCCAACCCTCCTACCCCCCACCCTACCCACTCTCCCCACCCTCGTCCCCCACTCTTACCCCCCTCTCCCCACCCTCGTCCCCCCACTCTCGTCCCCCACTCTACCCCTCTCCCCCCCACCCTCGTCCCCCCCACTCTTACCCCCTCCCCACCCTCGTCCCCACTCTTACCCCTCTCCCAACCCTCATACCCCCACCCTTACCCCCTCTCCCCACCCTCGTCCCCACCCTTACCCCCCTCTCCCCCACCCACATACCCCACCCTTACCCCCTCTCCCCACCCCTTCCCCCTACGGTCTACAGTACATAACAACAACACACTCCGTCCTTCTCCACCAATGAGAGGACTCAGAGACGCAAGAGTCAGATCCAAGCACAAGTGGTAGAAAAAACTTCAACTATGAGTGACTATGAGGGTTACCACCACTAGCGGGGCGTTGTGTAAGAGGGTGTTCATAGCAGCGACATGTCATTATGTAGTTTAATTTATTATTTTATTCTTATAAGTTTAAAATGAAAAATATAGAAGGAATTTTGGCGAGGTGGTTTGAGGGTTTTTTCTTGTTTGTTTT
This sequence comes from Homarus americanus, assembly GCF_018991925.1. Lineage (NCBI taxonomy): Eukaryota > Metazoa > Arthropoda > Malacostraca > Decapoda > Nephropidae > Homarus > Homarus americanus. Next base: position 106,888 of record NW_024712990.1, read on the forward strand.
ATTTTGGGATTTTTTTTCTTCATTGGTTTAAGTATGTATGTATGTATGTATGTATGTATGTATGTATGTATGTATGTATGTATGTATGTATGTTTTTTTACTTGATGGTTTTGTGTTTTTGTTTTTGTCGTTATTTTTTGTTGTTTGTGTTGTGGTTTAATATTTTTTGTTGAATTGTCCTATTAATTGTTCTATTATTCTTTATCTCTTTATGTTTATATTTGTCGATTTATCTATGTGTATTTCTGTCTTTGTTTTGTGTACTCTCTCTCTCTCTCTCTCTCTCTCTCTCTCTCTCTCTCTCTCTCTCTCTCTCTCTCTCTCCTCGTTATTATTCTCAAATTGTCGTAAAGTTGTCCCAATGTTTATTAACAAAGAACTAAATTGTCGTTTCATGGATAGAAGGATTTTTATATTTTTATTTTTTATGTTTTGCTTACGAATTCGGAGAGAGAGAGAGAAAGAGAGAGAAAGAAAAAAAAAAGAGAGAAAATAAAATGGGAAAGAGAGAAAAAAAAAAGAGAGATTAAAAGAAAATAATTTACAGAATATGAACCAAACTATTAACATAATCTTTCTCCCTTAAAAGAATTTCTGGCCATCTTGTGTATATCTACCAATAATTAACACGACACACGTACTTACGTTGTTAAGAGTCATCAACCAGTCTCACGCATCTTACCTGGAAATAGAAAATAATTACATGTGGTAAGACTGTGTTTGTAAAATCTTTGTATTGCTGTAAAATTTATGTCTATTGTCCCTATACATATTAAATCGATATATACAGTTAAAATAATGAAATATATAAACAGTGCAAATCTTATACATTGATTCATGTATACTCACTCACTAAAACGTGTATATGCATATCTTGAGTGGAATAAAATACAATCATTCATGTATAAACGCATACGAAATTATGTATAAACAAACAGAATCACATATCTAAACATACAAACAAACACATGAAAAAAACACCAATACATATACAATACAGATGTTTCTACTCCTAAAACACACACAAGCGAACTCGTGGAACAACATGAAGGCAGGAACAGAAGTCATAATACTAATCCACTGTTAAGCACCTGGTGTTCTGTTGTCCTGAGTTGGAATAAATGGCACCAAAAACTACAAATAACAAATCACACTCAGATTCTACCATTTGATAATTTTTCTTCAAACTTTATTTAGAATTGGTTTATATTTTTTTTAACACTAAACCTCTATCGTCTGATTATTTTTTGTTCTATGTCAGATTAATGTAACGTAACCTAACCTTTTGTGACCTGACCTGACCTGACCTGACCTGACCTAGCCTAACCTTAAGATACTCAATAGCAATTATCATAAAAGTTAAAACCTATTATCCGAAAACGTTTGAGGTATAAAGCCATAATTGGAGGTAATTACTATGATCTATAACTCCACTAAACACACATAATTATTTCCTGATGACTTCGAAATAGTTTAAATGTGGTTTATATTTTGTTTTTAGTTTCCTATACTGTCTTAACTCGGTGAACTAAGTGGTTTCCGCCCTCCTCCAACTCTTCTCAGTGAATTTCCTCTATCTCTGTTTCGCCCCGTTGAGCCTCGAATACTTCAGGGAGTTTTCAATAGAGATTTTGTACTTTAAGTGTGTGTGTGTCTGTCTGTCTGTCTGTCTTCCTTCTTTTGTTACTCCATCATTTTCTTTTCCGTCCTTTGATCATATTATTTATTTTGTACCGTCTTCCCCCTGTTCCTTTTTCGTGTATAAGGTGAGTTATTCATTTGCGTTGCTCCCATTTCTTTCACTTATAAAATCCTCCTCTTGTGAGTCTGGAAGAGTGCACTCCCACGCCATCTGTTGGTAAATATATGAACTATACAGTCATTCAGTAATAAGAAATAGATTTACACAGTAACTCGCAGGAGAAAGGTTAAGAAGAAGCATTTGGGTTGTGATTATTACATTACTGGCCACGTGTACGAGCTGTTTCCTTGACTCTTCCCGCAGCCGGTAGCTGTTGGCATGACAATGACTGGTTATGCAGGGTTCCCGGGGGACGAGACAGCTGACACTTGCGAAGTCAAGACCAGACACAAATGCTGTGGGTCTTCCTGTTTCATTTTCCATCACAACTACGCACGAAGATTAAGTTTGACTACCTCGAACTACAAGAACCGGATCCGCCTCCTGGGGCCAAGTAGTTGGATGACTAATGTCACCACCCTCAGAGTCCGTGCTCCGCCGTGCTCCTCCGTGCTCCGTGCTCTCCCGCCCCGGGTATAAATATAAATGTGGCTCAGTTCTACATGCCAAGAACCTGACACACACCTCCTCATCCACTACCTTCTGCACTGTCCCCAAACTGCTGTCCTCTGACGGTCCTGCTGGCATGGGAAACCCCCCCCTCCCCCCACCGTGACGATAATCCTCATTTGCCACACATTTTAGCTGTCCACATTGTAGCCAATATTAAAATTGTCATCAGTTATCGCCATGGTTTACCCCGGCTGTTAATACCACCTGGGAGTTTTACTTCATACAACTCTTTTACTGCACTCTCTACCAGACCAGTAGTGTCTTCTTCGAATATTATCTCCTTAATAATATAATATGCGTTTGGGTATTAAATACACGATTAACTTAAAACCTCAGGTCATAACAATATATCACCTGAGGTGTGGTTGTGTCGTGGGATGGTTGTGTCCTGGGATGGTTGTGTCCTGGGATGGTTGTGTCCTGGGATGGTTGTGTCCTGGGTATCGACCACAACATAAACCACCTAACCAACATTATGAATAATATATCAATCAATCTATTATTATCCTTTAAAATCTACTGGGTGGATCAAGAGACAGAGAAACCTAAAAAAAAGACGACGTGTAAATTAATAATAAAATGGTTATAAAAAAGTACAAAAAATGATACAAAATGGTTAAGATAACAAGCAACAATATCCACACACACTCACTCACATGCTCAACTCACACACGAAACATATTAAGCAAATTTCAACACCCAGACAGGTTCACAACACCCTATCTCACCCTTTTAAGTTGAGTCGTTAACACCTCAGTCTCACAAAAAGTGCTCATCCATATTAACTTGAATCACAGCGTATAAATAAAATCATGAATATTAATGACACTTCGTAGCTGCCATAAATAATTTTAGGAGTACTGGGTCGACACGATACGGCAGTAGAGAGAATTAGAAGTGTCATGAGAAAGGGCGTACAATCAGAGTCATGTAAACCAGCCATTGTGATACCTTAACCAGAATGGGGGTATGAGGAGGAGGAAGAGGGAGGGAGAAGAGGAGGGGGATTAAAGGGAGGAAGAGGGGGAGGGAGGGGAAAGGAGGGAGGGAGAGGTCTGAGGGGAAGGAGGGGGAGATGTTGAAAAAGAAACTACTTTTATGTACTCAGGTTAGTCACGAAGCAACATTTGAGTGAACTTATTACTAAAACAATAAAATAACACTCATGTGACCTATTTACTAAGGATTATAAACTTATCATGGGTATAAATGACTTGTTTTTACTGGCATGAATAACTGCATGCTCTAATATTCCGAGACATCACAGTTCAAACACACAGAATAAAGGTAATAAATGTGTACAGATTTGTATGAGTCACATATAGTCCACCGTGAAACCCCTATTTAAAGGACTTTATGTCAGAGGTTCATCCGTTATTAGTCCGTTAGATGTGAAACTTCATGATAACGGACTATATGTAAGAGGGTAGTCCGTTATATAAGAAACTTCATGATAACGGACTATATGTAAGAGGGTAGTCCGTTATATAAGAAACTTCATGACAACGGACTATATGTAAGAGGGTAGTCCATTAGATAGAAGTCCGTTATATGCAAGTTTCACTACACTATAATTCAACTTAGACAAAGATCTTATTAAAGAAACATCAACCCTTGAGAGGTATAATAAAATAAAAAAACTTCACCATGAGTAATGATCTTGACTCACGCGACACAAAAAAACATTGAAACACATAAATAACTCACCCACACGAAGACCCATTTATAATATTTTTTTACAGTATATTAATGACTCTCCTCGCTGCTCTTAGACTGCTCCAACATCCTCCTAAAAACACGTCTGATTAATTACAGATATAACATTAAACACAAAAGCCACGTACCATTAATTAACGTACAGGTATTATTTATTATTACCTGTTGGATAAAATATGAATTAACTAGATATTTATTTATATGCTGAGAGTTACTGTCACGAAACAATAGTTGAACAGTTAACAGGAAAACTCATACTTTTTAATTGGTAGTTGTGTGTATAACAAGCTCTGATTACAACTCAATTTTCACCTGTGCAGTAATAATTATTTTTGGATTTTTATATTGATGTTTTGTTATATTACTGATACTAGACTTATACTTAAGATGTTATACGTGATATTATTTTATATTTTTTTCTGAGTATTTAATACAGGGTAGTGGGCGGCAGAGGACGTCTCGGTGGTGGGCGGCAAGGGGGTGTCCTTTGTGGTGGGCGGCACGGGGTGTCGTGTGTGGTTGGGAGGCAATTTTTTTGTAGAGAAAGGAGGGATGAAAGAAGAATAGAGGTGGGGGACAGAAGTTCTAATTCGGAAATTGAAGAAATTTTGGAGTAGGTAAGAGAGGGCGGGCTGATCTCCCTGCTGTAGGTTAGCTAAGCAATAGTGTGTTAGGGTTGTGTCATGGGTTAGTTATTGTCTGTCGACACAGGCACTAGACATCCTACCCTATCCCATATATGGGTGTTTTAAGGGCCTTATTTCATATTCCGCCGACCCTACTGGCGGATGCTGGTCTAGGGAGGTTGTCTATTGCCTGGCCGTATAGATCGGGGGTGGTAATGGACCTTTTGAGATTTGGTAAATTTGGGGAACCATGTATGGTTGTTGTCGTTGTCTGGTGGGAGTCTTTGAAGGAGTTCTTGCTTTGATCCTTCTATCCTTTGCCAGACTCTGCTGGCCAGGGTGTGCAGCTGCTGGTTGATGGGTTTCATTCTCAGGTTACTATGTATCTCGGCTGTGGTTCTGGTGAAGGGGTATCTTTCACCTGTGACGAATCGTAGGGCTTCATTTTGGACCACCTGTAATTTTAATATTTGAGTGGTGCTCATAGTATGAAGAGGTACTGCTGGGTAAGTTAATATCGGCATGATAAATGATGTCACCAGGCGGAGTTTTATTTTCTCGGGAAGCGCTTTAAAGCGGTATAGTTTTCTCAGCTCTCTTCTTGCCTTTTCCTTCCTGGTGTGGACATGATGGGAGTAACCTGTCGTGGATATATGCAGGCCCAGGAGGGTGCCTCTGCCTTTGTATTCTATCTGGGCATTATTGGTTACTAATGGATGGGTTTTCCTTCTCCATAAGGGTATCACTGTGAATTTCGGGAGACTGGTTTGGATTTTCCATTGTTTTTCGTAATTATTTACCCTTTCTAATTCCCGCCTGGTGTTGTCGACCTGTAACGCTCGCGATTTTCCTTGATGTGTTGTTATTTAGGTGATGTCATTGGGATGTCCTGTGAGGTAGGCATGGTGGGTTTACTGGGTGGTGGGCGGCAAGGGGGTATCCTGGGTGGTGGGCGGCGGGGGAGGGTGGTGTCCTGGGTAGGTGGGTGTAGGGTATGTGTTCTGGGTGGTGGACGGCAGGGGCGGGTAACCTGGGTGGTGGACGGCAGGGGGGAGGGTGTACTGGGTGGCGGACGGCATGGGGGCGGGTAACCTGGGTGGTGGGCGGCAGGGGGGCGGGTAACCTGGGTGGTGGGCGGCGCTGTGTTCTTGTACTACGTTGACTAAATTATTCTTCTCATTGCTCACGACATATCCCGAACAGTGACCATGTGACGCTCACCTGTCGGGGAGGAAACACCTCGGCTGTCGGGTACGGAAATTCCTTTGTCGGGTAGGAAATTAATTCCACGGGGTGCAGACTGGTTTGTTGATTTCATAAATAACAAGTCGCCTAAAACAACTCACACACACCCCTGGCGACTGGAGGAGGTAACTCAGTGGATCAGGACAGTGTTATTTGGTTGATCTCCCAACCCTACATCCATCCTGTCGTAAGTGAGGAAGAGGAGTGCGACGGCGGAGTGGCTATAACGCTCACTTTTTGTCTTACGAATTACTGGTTCGCATCCAGGGCACCTCTAGTGGACCCAACTGTGAATAATTCCCGCCCCTAACATTACAGTTTTATGAAGTGAAGGAGATCACGTACAGTGTTCGCGATACTGCCTCCTTGTAAACTGACAAAAGACTTAGTTTTCAGTGTGCTGTATACACACATATGTCATTTTCCTTCATGAGAGACAGAAGCAATTTCAAATACAAGATTGCACCTGCCTGGCTCACAATATGCAAAAAATAGTCCAACGTGGCGTCAGCAGTACAGTGAGACTCTGGAATTAGATCTCACAGGTCTGTAAGTCCGTTCGGAATTGTTTGGCTACAACACACTGTATACTAAGCCTTCAGTACACAAAGCAGCGGAGGCCATTGTCCTTTCCCCAATTGTAAAGTTAGGTGCTGCTCTACACTGCTGGGTGGCCCGGGCGTGAACCACCTAGACCATTTGTAAATAAGAGTGACCTCTTTTGTCCCTTTTAAATTTATCTGAGTCTAAAATTAATTTATTGTCTGTCAAGAATCACTAATTAAACAGGGAACTTTTATTTCCACTGTGAAAGATCATATTGCACACACACACACACACACACACACACACACACACACACACACACACACACACACACACACACAAATACAAAATAAAGATCTCTATATTGTTATAGTTTTCTCTTTAGGTGCAAGAGTCTGGCTTTTGTTGGTTTATATTCCCTAAAGTTAACATTCACGTTACTGATAATATTTCTAAAACCTCCTTCGTGGTTTAATTATTCAAGCACAACAGTTATCATCCTCACTTGAGACTCAGCTGCTGGTAAGAGTCTCTGGCTGCTTGTCTACCCAACAGACCCGCTGTAGCGTCTCATTTGCTTCTGGTACAGTTGTGAGTGGAGCGCTGAGAAGTTTTTATTTGAGACTTCTACTAAAATAACAAAAGAACAAAAAAACATGAACAATAACAACAATATCCTCCAGACAAGGAATTCTCTTCTGCCGGAAAAAGAAATTCCTGTACCGGACGAGAGTTTCTTTTGTCGCTTATGAAACTCCAGTGTCGGATAAGGAACAAGTCTGACGGACAGAAAACTCCCGGGCTGGACAACCAACAGCAGGCCCGGACAAGTCATATTGCGGCAGATCCCTCACTCCACCACCAACTTTTATCTCTCAGTTTTAATGTTGCGGTTGTTTGCTTGATGTTCTTTATCCTAGCTCCGTGACGCTGCTGTAATGATTCTAAAACCAACATCACGACACTTGAAAATTATCCATTTATTCCTGCTTAAGGTCCGATGATAAAATGCAATACAAATAGATCTTTATGAGCAATAGACAATCTAAATCACTCTTAATTAGTTTCAAGCAGGATTTTTACAATGTTTTGTATCTCACTGAGCGATAATAAGACAAACGATAAGAAAAAGACCCAGAAAACACAATTAAAGTTTCACAATATAGAAATAAGTATAACTGACTAAAAAACACTTCTCAAGATAATTTGTCACTTGTCTCTCGTCCTAACCAAGAATGTTTCATATATTACAACAACAAACAACAACCACCTTATGCTAGTTACTACACTCAAACTACAACTTATTTAACAACCTCTTACTCCAAATTGAAACTGTATTTACAACAATTAATTTGAGTCCAGAGAGGTACAGATACACAGATTACAGTAAGAATATCATTAATATAACATAATCTTGCCTGTGTTGTAGCCATGTTGAACCTTGATAAGAAAAAACAATAGAACTATATACATACATAAGACGTGTAATATTTATCTTATACATTACGTGATATATAGCAAAAACATATTAAATAAAAGGAACAATTTTATATAACAAATTCAACATAACTGATTTAATATTTTCAATAATCTTCATGAATTGCAGACGAGGAAAAGCTACACACACACACACACACACACACACACACACACACACACACACACACACACACACACACACACACACACAAATAATAACTCGGTTAAATTAAAGTAGAAATACAATCGAATGACAAGAAAAAACATTCACCGTAAGACACATAAATTACTGAAAATAGATTCGCTCTTGGTTATGACAGATCAATTAACATCAAAGGACCAACTGGGTGATGTTTACAGGGCAGCCATTACACCCAGAACCTCTACCCCCCCCCCCCTGACCATGAACTTGAAGCAATTGTTATTTTTCTTTCATAAACAAAGATAAGGAGAAATTGAACACGCTTGAGTGACCTTACTAATGCCCCCTGACGCTTCTATTTTGTTTTAATTCTCCCCTGTTTGTCTGTTTGTCTATCACATACATACATACATACATACATACATACATACATATATACACCTGACTATTAGACTTCAGGGTAGGATTCCTGGTGAAAGAGTTTGTATTCCACGAGGTTAAGTAATTCTTGGAGCGTCGTGCCTGCCGTGCCATCAACATTCTTAAGATATTTCAGCAGCGGGCCCAAAAAAGTGGCACTAAGGCCGTTGACACAGTGCCAACAGGGAGAGGAGGAGAGGAAGATAGTGTTTTTATTTATTTTTAATCCATTAGTGGTTTAAGTTAGTTTGTTTATTTGTCTTTTCATATCTTCACATTATCTCTCGTTTTATTCTGGGGGTTTTTCCTGTTTTTATGGCATTTTCTCTCTTTGTCTGTGTCTGTCTGTGTGTCTAATGTAGTCTTCAGTTGTATGGTTTAAATTCTTGCTTCACTATTCACCTCTCTGCATTAAATAGCTTTTTGTAATTTTTTTTACAACTATTGTTTTGTTTTCTTTTTTGCTCTTGATATTACAGACAGACAGACAAACAGACAGACAACCAGACAGACAGACAGACAGACACACACACACACACACACACACACACACACACACACACACACACACACCGCTCAACAAATTAACGTCAGCGTTCGATCGTTACCAGCCTCGACTAACATCCGTTTTCTGTGAATCTCGGGGAAGTGATCGGGATGGTAAGAGCCATAAACTCCTCGACCACGGCAACAGTATCACTACAAGTTAACATAATTAACCCAAAACGTTAAAAGACCCCAGGTTAAAATTCTCACTAGAGGAAAATTTTATTCGTTTGGTCGTAAAACAGAAAAAACACCCTAATTATTGATGTATTGTTCCTCGTGTGTGTGTGGGGGCTGGGGAGGGCCTGGGGGATGGTATGGAACACGGAGGACAGGTGGAAAAATTCAAGAGGAAATAGTGGGGCTAGGAGGTCGCTCTCTCTCTCTCTCTCTCAGCCAATAGTGTTACGGGGAGCAACTCTCGGACGCTCTCATAATGTATTCAGGGTCTACCTCATACCTTTTTCTCACTTTATTGGATATCCATAACCCTTTCCTTACCCACTTCCCCTTCCCTTTATCCCCTCGCCCACTACCCTCTCCTCTCACCCCTCTCCCTCATCTGTCACCCCCACTCCCTCGCCCTACATCCCTCTTCCTCACAATACACCCTTCTCCCTCTTTCCTCACCATTCACTCGGCTCCCTCTCCTCTCACCCATCTCCCTTGTCCTTCACCCCTCTCCCTCGTGCTACATCCCTCTCACTCAACCCCTCAACCACTGCCTCTCATCCATTACCCATTTCCCGTCTCCCCCGCTAGTCTCTACAGTAACCAGAGATGACCTGCATGGGGGAGAGAAATGGTTGGGTGAACTACAAAACATTGAATATCGTAAAGGAAATACACTGATAAAGATTATAAAAGGAAGTTAATACAAGAGAGAGAGGGAGGGAGAGAGAGAGAGCAATATCAAATATAGCTAATCTTAAGGTTCAATTTGCTCTTATTTAGTGCTGACAAAACTCCTTGAAGCTAATACGTCAATTAAGTTTTTCATCCATTAACATTACAGTACCTCAGCTCAGACGTACACTCACCATTGTTAATTTTGGGCCTTGAAAACATCTTATATATATTTTAGCAAGATTTGTGGGGTTACGACTTGTACGTCCTTACACACACACACACACTTGATCACGTCTCTTCACCAAAATATTACCGACTACTCTCTTCTATCAAGTTTTTAGTCCCTAACCTCCTAACTTCTATCTTCTATGACTCCGTGAACTGATTGAAGCATTCATCTTTCCAAACTCCGACCACAGCAACAAGACGACCAGTTAAGGTAGTTACTTCAGCTTCCGGGAAGTCTTAGCCTCCTACGCTGAGTGACGTAGACAGACTCGCTCAGGTTGTGATTATGTCATCTAGTTAAGATATCTATCCCTCTCCCCCCATGTGTGTCTCTTAAGTTGATAAGTGGTATTAAATGGCACTAAAAGGAACTATATGGCACTAAATGCTACTACAAGGCACTACATGGCACTAATTGGCATTAAATGGCGCTAAATGAGACCGAATGTAATATGTTTGAAGGAATTACCAGTTCAAGGATATGTTATAAATGACCCTAGACATCTTGGATTATTCCCCTGACGATTGATTGACTCAGTGTAACGTTAGTGAGGGAAGGTCTTGGTGAAATATTACTCACAATGCACCAGGGAGTAAAAGTGAATAAATCGATAATATTTCTTTCTCTTGTAAATTGACAATGTCTTTAAGGTAAATGAGACTAATTTTGACATTCAATACATACAGAGAAAAACACGGTATCCAGGTAGAAGAGCAGGAGAGGTTAGTGTTCTCTAAAATGGCAAAATGTTTCGTTCAAATTTCAAAGAGTTGTATGTTAGTTGTGTTAAGAAAAAAAAAACAATATACGAACATTTTAAAAACTGGAAATAATATAACACAAATCCTTATCTATGTATTAATTATATGATACCTTTTCATGTTTAAAATTTGATGTGACACAAAATAAATTACCGACCTAAAGTTAATCTGACAAATTACTTACCGCCTTAAAATTAATCTGACAAATTACTTACCGCCTTAAAATTAACCTGACACACTATTTACCGTCTTAAAGTTAATCTGACACACTATTTACCGTCTTAAAGTTAATCTGACACACTATTTACCGTCTTAAAGTTAATCTGACACACTATTTACCGTCCTAGAATTAATCTGACACACTACCTTTGCTTGCCAAAAACCCAATGCAACATAACACCAACCCTCTCTAAAACGCAACCCCGAAATAACATCAGCTCTTTCTTAAATCCGGATCTACCACACATATATACCTTGCCTTAATACTATAATACTGACCTGACCTCAACCTAAGCCTGCTGTAACCTACATCCGGCCTGCTGTAACCTACATCCGGCCTGCTCTAATATCAAGTTCAATTCTAAGTGGTGTGTGTGTGTGTATATAGTTCTTGAAGGTGTAATTATAGTCATTTATTTCCTGTTAAACCTTATATACAGGTAATTAAAACAGTCATTAAGAGCCTCACTGTAATAATGAATATACCTGTAACTCCTAATTACTCCTGGAGGAATGACAAACAGTGACCTCATTAACTCGTGAAAATCATTAACCCGAGAGTGGAAATGAGTTATAAGCATCCACCTGTGAAATTAACTTAAAATCTTGGAATACGTGGGAATGTAAACAATGTGCGTGATATTCCTACCAAAAGTATTATATTAAATAGTCTTCTCACTTCATCCATGACAGCAATACCTAAGAGAGTGTGACAACGTGACTGAGGTTGATATGTAGTGAGAAGCATTGTCTCTTCTCCAACAATGAAAACAAAAACATTCCTGCCAGCTCGTGCTCGTCATCTGGTGAGCAAGATGAAATCAAACCATAATGAACCCAACAGAAGCACACCCCAAGCTTATGTCTTTCACCTACGGGAAATCATAATAAAGTGAGATGAATAAACAGAGTCTAGAATGTGTTTAGGAATAGAGGAGGAGGTGATAAATATGATATGAAAGGAAGAAGTGATAATTGTGAGAGATGGAAAGACTTTTATTCACCTTCGGGAGAGTTGGGACTTCGTGGGTGTATGTGTAGGTGGATGACGTCAGGTCAATGTTCTCATCGTCTTAAACCGTCCTCGAAGATTTGAACAACCAGTAGAAACAGTTACAGATTATAATAATGGAAGCCCTCGAAATCGAGGATGGTCGGCCCAAGAGCCACCTAGGCGTGAATTTGTTTAACGTGTAGAAGCTGTCGCCAACACAACAACCACACCCCAAGTTAACGAGCTGTATGACCCAGTGTCAAGGAACAGTCCGAGAAGACCGGACAACTCGCCAACTGCACTGGCTAACCATTAACCCGGAACACGATCCGCAAATCGATTAACATCCAGGTTCCCAATCACTGCTGGGTAGACAGAGGCAAATGGCGTAAAAAAACTTGCCCATAGTTTCACCCTACCTGTGGATGGAACTCGGGTCCTCTCGCTTGCGAGGCGAGAATGCTGACCATTACACCACAGATTATGACACACACACACACACACACACACACACACACACTTTAAAGTACACCTCAGCGTGACTTTATCTTATGGTCTGGTCGTCAGGCTATCGATGGTCATGTATGAGATGAAATATTCAGAATTCTTTGATTTCGAAATTCCATCCTGCCACTATACCGGGGCGTGTGTGGCTACTGCAGAGGTTGAGGGGAAGGGAGAAGAGGGGAAAGAAAAGAAGTTATGAAGGGAAAAATAATAAAAGGAGAAGCGAGGGGAGGGATACTGAGAGAAGGAAGGTAAAGGGGAAGGGGATAATGAAAGAGGAAATGGGAGTATCAGGTGCGGGGTTAGGGTTAATGGGTGAGGGGAAATGTCAGGGGATGAGGGGAGGTAGTGGAAGAGAAGTTGAGGTAACGGGTGATCGAACAGAGTTATTAAGTGAGGGGAAAATGGTTGTGGGTTATGGAATAGGATTAGCAATTGAGGGGAAATAATAGTATGGATAGGGGGAAAGAGGGGAATAGGTGAAGAGAAAAGGGAGAAGCGAGGAGAAGTGGGGGTTATCAAGTGAGAGGAAAAGGTGATGGATAAGGGAAAAGAGCAAGGGGAAAAGGGAAATTGAATGGAAGGGGAATGTGAGGGGAGCTACTGAATACTTTATGAAGAGTTCCAAGATGTGTTGACTACAGGATCCTTCTGTCGTTTTTGATTTAAAGAAAACCTCCACTAGTTTTTTTCCCTCCTTCCTTCACTACCACTCTCCCTCCCTCCATCTTCCCTCTTAGCCTTCCCCTCCCTCCATCCCATCCTTCCTCCCTCCCTCCCCGTCACTCATATTCTCTCTTTCTCTTCCTCCCTCCTTTCTTCCTCCCCCCCCCCACTCCTTCACCTGCTCCCTCCCTCTCTCCCTTCCCTCCCTACCACTCACCCTCCCTTCTCTTCCCTCCTCTATCCCGTCCTCCCTTCCTTCCTCCCTCCCTCCCTCCCTGTCACTCATATTCTCCCCCTCCCCTGTCATTCATGCTCCCTCCCTCCTCTCTCCTCCCTACCACTCCCTCTCCTCTCCCTCCCCTCCCTCCCTACCTCCCTCCCTCCCCTCCTTCCCTCCCTACCACTCCCTCTCCCTCCCTCCCTCCCCTACCTCCTCCCTCCTTCCACCCTCCCTCCTCCCCTCCCCACCTTTCCCTCCCCTCCCTCCTCTCCCCACCTCTCTCCCCCTCCCCCCTACCACTCCCTTTCCCTCCTTCCCTACCTCCCTCCCTCCTTCCCTCCCTACCACTCCCTCTCCCTCCCTCCCTACCTCCCTACCACTCACCCTACGTCCTTCACTACACGACTTCTAACATTTTAATCAACCACACTCTCTTATCCTGTCCTTGTACGCCCTCTGAGCCTCTTTCCTTCCCTCACTCTTTCCCTCTCACTTCTCATCTCTCCATCACCAATGAGAGATACCATACCCCACTCCCAACCCACTTACTCCCACTCACCCTTTCACCTTTGTTCTCTCTACTAACATAAGACTTTATACCCTCCTCAACATCCACTCATCTCCACTATTCATCTTCTTATTACATTTCTATGCACTCATCGTCATCATCTTCTCCTCATCAACTAATCCGCCACCTCCCTAATCCTAGGTGTTAATTTAATCCAGTTTCCTTTCATCTATCTAAATCCTCCTCGACCTTCCCCTATCCATTCATTCCTCCATCCACCTATCAATCTCTTCTTTAAGCCCATAATTTCGTTCTCTCCTCCTCTCTCGCCTGTCTGTCTGTCTGTTTGTCTTCACCTCTCGTCTCTCTTAATTTAGGCTGCACCCGTCCCATCAACCAGCTATCACACTTTTCCTTAAACTCATTCTCCTTCCATTTACCTCTCTCTCTCTCTCTCTCTCTCTCTCTCTCTCTCTCTCTCTCTCTCTCTCTCTCACTCTCTCTCTCTCTCTCTCTGGCCACTGATCTCCTCCTACTGCTGCTCATGACTTAACCTTCATCTTTTATTCATCTGTCTTCTTGCATCAGCAGATGAGTCTCGTGAACGTATCTTGAGAGATCTCTTACTGGTCTGTGAAACTCCTCAAAAACATTTTCATTTTACTCCCGAGAAAAATGTTATAGAATTTTAGGTTTAACTGTATTGCTATAAATATGCCACAGCTGTAATGAGATTTTAAAAGTTTGCTATTTTATTTTTAGGAAGAGTTATAATTACCCAAGCTTGAAGTACAGTATATTAATTACAGGTAATGTTGAGAGAGTTGTACTTTCCCGTATAGCGAAGAAGTCTGCTTTCGTTAATGCTTCTTTTCACTGTATCTTATTAGAGGCTATTGGGCCTTGACTACGACGATGGTTTTTGGCTGTAAGAGTCCCGGATCGGTGAGGCTATATTAATTAAACATGGAATCGAGGCAGCAGTTAGGTTAGCACGTGAATAACTGAGTAACTATGAATTATTCTCTGTTCGTAGTACCAAGACCAGCCCCCCCCTCATCACGCTCCGGGACCCCCAGCGCGGACCCACATATCCCCTGGGTCACTGGGCAAGGATGGCACCGACGTCTTATCTCACCCCCACACACTCCTCTCCTCCAGGCTGGTGTAGAGAGTCTTAGCCTCTTATTGGGCCGTAATAGGCCATAGTGAGGCGAGGATGGTTCTTCCCTCTTAATACACCTTCACAAGTCATTTTCAAGCTGGTCGCCCCTGGACAGTCTTCATTATTCCCCCGCCCTCACACACCACCAAAGGGACGACCCGGGTAGTATATGATGGTGACCTTGTCCGTACACGTGCGTGAGAATTGGTCAAAATGATTTCCTTGGAATAAAATGGCCTAACACGCCTTGGTGAAACCGGTCTAGATGAATCCGATCGCTCACATCACCCTACACACCATGCTAAGACTGGTTAGAATAGTTCATATAACTAACTACACACATGCAGCCTCAAAACGCTGGTCTGGTCAGGTTTGATCTTTTCATGCCCTCATACACATTCATAAGTTTATTCTGGATGGCTCCTATCGCTTACAACACTCCCACACGCCCTCTCGAGGTTGGCATACACCTATCTGCTTTGGTTCTATACAGATTGTGTCAGCAGAAATAATTTTTCTTACACTCGCTTCCATTTAATGTTTACTATGATTTGTGACAGACGATTACGTCACTCAGAAAATATGCAACAGTTGTGTTCAGTGAGTGAGTCAGAAAACGTTTTAGTCGCTCCATTAAGATCCATCGTGAATTTTAGAAGCTATCAGGCGTCTCCTTAGAGCCAAAGTGCTTCTACGAACACCGTCCATAGCCCTATAGAGTTCAGGAATGATGTTAAGAGACCTTTTCGTTGGTGCTTGCAAGTTCTGGATCGCTTCAAAGTTGTTCCTCTTGACAACAAAGAATTCTCACCAGACTTATTATAAACTTGGTGAGATAAGTTTGGTCGTTCGTGGCCTCATGAAGTTCTTGTCTGTATCAGGAGTGAGTGTTGGAAGTGAAGTTTCTCGGTACAGTAAGTAACAATATCACTCCTAAAACTCATCCGGGTTTTTATGTTTCTTTAATATTCTCATTTATTTATTAATTTACTCACATATTAATAAATCCACTTAAAATATTTCTTATTCATTATTTTGTTTATATATTATACATTATCAGTTAATTCTTTAAAAGTTCAATATAATTTTAAATATCTAAATTGTTATTCTTTACAAAACCCTAAAATTCTCTTCATGGGGCGTTAACATCCTGCATTTGTTAACAGTTAATTTCCTCTACAGAATTCCACTCCTCACAATTTTCAAGTTAATAAACATTTAACCTTAACTAAACAATATTAATGAATTTGTTGCATCGTAATAAAACTACCTTGTATAATAATTTCCGTGCGGGTCTTGAACACTTTGAAGGTCCAAGTTATTTCAGTATGACGATATGAGATACATGAATTACGATTACGACATTGATATATTGTTTAGCAGATAATACAGTAAATTAGTTATGAATTTTAAGGTCGTAAAATACAAGCGAACACCCCCCCCCCCACACCTCCCCACACACACCTCCCCCCACACACAAACACCCCCCTCCCCCACACACAAACCTCCCCCCCACAAAACCCCCTCCCCCCACACACAAACCCCCCCCCACATTCGTACATTCGCTCGCTCGTGTCCTAAGCCGCGACCATCTCTACTCCATAACACCACATCTAATAAAGTTATAATCCTCAATAAACTAACATAACTTTTCTGATAAAACGGTGTGGCTATGAGGGAAACGAACCATGGCAGTCTTAAAGTTGATATACCGGGGTGGGTGTGTGGGTGTGAATGTGGGTGGGTTGGGTATTTTGGGTGGGTGGGTGGGTGGGTTGGGTGGGTGGGTGACAGAGGAATCACCAACATAAAGATTCGTCTGTACGAGTCAATTGTTGGTGGATGTTTAAAGTGAAATCAAATTTTCATTAAACAACTATATTTCTGTCTATCTTTCTTTCCATCCACATTTTAATCTGTCTGTCTGTTTGTCTGTCTGTCTGTCTCTCTGCCTATTCATCCATATATCTATCTATCTATCTATCGATTTATCTACCTATGATATAATTATAACGCACTTCATTAACCAACCAAACCTAACCAAACCTAACCAAACCTAACCAAAACCTAACCTAACCAAACCTAACCTAACCTAACCTAACCTAACCTAACCTAACCTAACCTAACCTAACCTAACCTATTTCCATTTGCTTGTGGGAGGAAAAATATTATAGAAGAGGAGTACAAAGGCTAAGGGTTGAGTGGAAGATTACGTGAGGGTGAAGAAGGCGCTGAAGGAGGAGGACGTGGCTGAGGGAAACGAAATTTGTGCTTTCAGAATGTTCAGTGGAGGAGAGGGAAGCGCAGGCAGGCAGGCAGGCAGGCAGGCAGGCAGGCAGGCAGGCAGGCAGGCAGGCAGGAAAGTGTGTGTGTGTGTGTGTTACGTAATTAAGTGTGATGACAGGATAATATAAATAAAATTAATCTCTTCTCAGTATTATGGTGAATAATTACACAACACTATGTAATTATGTAATAGATGTGATGATGTAACATTTGTCATTATATAAGAAACATTTATTAACGTAATTATGTCACGTGTAATTATTTAAGAAAAAAAATTTATTTGTCTATATGTGACTGATTATATAAGCAACATTTACAGTATATACGTAATATATAAGAGTAAGTAAGTAAGTAAGTAAGTAAGTAAGTAAGTAAGTAAGTAAGTAAGTAAGTAAAGTAAGAGACTCATCTGAAAGTACGGTGAAAGGATAACTTTTTTCTATTTCCAGTTTGTTGTGTGTAATGAAGTGAAAAGTTTTTAATTGTGTAAGAAAGTAATTAGAGAAAAGAAAGTTCCATAAAATAATTCTAACTTTATAGAACAAGACCCAGGGTAGATATGATAGAGTTAGATGATATCACTTAGGAGAGATAAAGACATGATAAAAAGGGAAGGGAGAAGGAGGAAGACGAAGGAGAAGAAGGAGAAAAAGAAGAAGAAATGACGAGGAAAATGAAGAAGAAGGAGAAGAGGATAATGAAATGATGAAAGAATGGAAAAATAAAAAAATCCCGGAAGAAGCAAAAACAAGAGAAAGTCAGGAAAAAAACAATTGGAGGGAAATAACCCAACCAGAAGAGAGAACAATGCGATACATTGGTAAGGAAGTAAGGCAGAAAAGAGAAGACCTTAATAAAACCAATTCAAGAGGAAACAAAATAACATCACGATGGTAAATATTATGAAAAACAAGGCAGGCATTTCAGACTGTGTATATTCTGTTTAATGTTGCTTAAAATCGAAAAAAAAGGGACGATTATTTTGTTTTTATTTTCGTTTGGTATATATTGAGATGTTTAATATATTGTTTACCTATTTTTTGTCATATTTTGAAAGTTGTACAATAGGAAAATCATTACTAGGAGATCGAGTACATTGGCTCAGAGTTTCAAGTTGACCCATTGAAACATCTCAGAGGAACGGCCATACACAGACCACAGACTAGCTTAATCACAATGGCCAGACGGTACTTTTTTTTTCATAAGAGAAGACAGTAAAATACGTAATAAAAGTACCAATGAAAGAAAAGATGATAAAAGATTACAAAGAAGAACTAAAAAAAATAAGATTTATATTAGAATTTGTTATAGTAATAAACATGAAATGAATTATACACATACATACACATAATAATGAAAAACAAAAATCAATACAAAAGATACTATATAATAGATGGAGCCACCGAGACGATAATATCCATTTCACGCTCAGGAGGAAAACAGGAGTTGGCTTTCCAGTGGCGGAGAAATTTGCCGGAGAGAGCGCCCGTCCACAAGACTATATGACCCACACACTAACACTATCTTTCTCCTCCTGCACTAACACTGGCTCCTCTTACTCTTCTTTTTCTTCTTCCTCCTCCTTCTCCTGTTCTTCACCGTCCTCCTCCTTTTTATATTCCTCTTCTTCTATCCCCCTTCTTCTACTCTTCCCCCTTCTCCTCCTCATCTTCCTTTCCCTTCCTCTTTCTACTGCATCATCACTACTGAGCTCTTTTTCTATTTCTCTTCATCCATTTCTTCTCCTCCTCCTTCTCTTCCTCCTTTTCTTCCTTCTCCTCCTCTTGCACCTTCACTATTCTCTTCGCCTCCTCCTCCTCCTCCTCCCTCTCCTCAGTAGTGCTTGCTTGTTGACGTGAGGTAAATAATTGTGAGACTTTTGTTGTGATTCTTCTCACACACATGTTTATATCTCAATGTTCTCCTTGCATACGTGTAGGTCTCTCTCTCTCTCTCTCTCTCTCTCTCTCTCTCTCTCTCTCTCTCTCTCGGTATAACCACAACTCAAACACCCATCCAATTCTCTAAGCCAACAACACCACCAACAACAACACCACCAACAACAACACCAACAACAACAACACCAACAACAACAACAACAACAACACCAACAACACCAACAACAACACACCACCAACAACAACAACAACACCACCACCAACACCACCACCACCACCACCACCAACAACAACATCATCATGCCCCCCCCCCCAGTCTCCGTGATGTGTTCTGCTACAACAATAGTTCCACAGACGCCAGGCAGGACCGTCTCAGTCCCCCTCACGAGCCGAGTCTGGTACATGAGGGGCGCCTGATGCTCCGTCTAGGCTGCCAAACGGACTGACTCTACAGCTACGTTATCGTCAGTGTGTGTGTGTGTGTGTGTGTGTTTAATGTTAGTGGTACTGACTGTGACTGTTAACTGATTGTCATCACCGCTGATTGCGGATATCAAACAGAGACTAATAGAACAATTATTACCAATGCAAAACCTTAAACGGAATTCTCTATACACTTTCCTTGGTTCCAGAAACTCCCAGTTACTACCATTTGGTCCCCTCATAATGTCGCTGTTTAAGTAATATTACGTCACAGGCCTAAATCAATTAGCTCCTTGCGGGTCATGAAGATCCATTAAGTGCTCTTAAAAGCCATTCTAGAGCGTCTGCTGATGTAATTATCACCCTTACCGCTCCTTCAGGTAATACTGGTGACACTCAAACCTAATTTGACTCCATTACTCTCTGTCATTCTATATACATATATATCAGTTCACAGACCACAACTAAGTGCAGATATCAATCACCTTCTCTGGAGGTTCGACTCACTTAACACACTACGAGTATGACCATAGTTCCAATACAGTATATGAGTTACGATGTTATTATCAGTGTCACTCATATATTCCAACTGTTTATTGAGTTATCCAAATGCACGAACTTGTGATGGTTCCTCATGAGTAATGGCAGCATGACTGGGTATAATTAATTACTCAGGTTGTCAGGCTGTTAGGTGTAGTTCAGGTCGCTTCTGTTATTCACTCTAGTGCAGTTTATCCGTCCAGCTGACTAACTCCTTCCCGTCAAGCCTTAGTAGTGCTTCATAAACCGGCTTATGAAGGCGCTCACGTCAAGTGTCATTTTCCCTCCAAAATAACATCGATGGCTCACTCAGCTGTTATTCCACACGTCACAGGTAAATCCTTTTACTAAACATCTTTGAATCTCTTGCCCATCGTCCCCATTAAGTTTCCTGTATAATGAACCGTCTCTGTTTACCGTCCTGGTGTTCATCCATGTTATTCCAGCGACCTTGGAAGACACAGCCTGAACAAAACAAAACAAAGTGTACATGTTCTAGCGTCCCCCAGAATCAATAGGTGGTCGCTGAGACTGTCGTTTACTGGGGATATATCTGGCGGTGGTGCGTGAGTAGAGAGTAAATAGTCCCAGTGCTGTAAGGTAACGTTTGTACTTTGTCACGAGTTTGTATAATGAAAACTGTCCGAGACTTTAACACACTAACTGGTACTGTTAATTTATTGTATTTTTTATCCATTCATTCATTGGTTAGGGTAGAGTGGGTTAGATTAGCTTAGGATAGGATAAAGTAGGTTAGGTTAGGTCAGGTTCGGTCAAGGTAGGTTAGGTTAGGTTAGGTTAGGTTAGGTTAGGTTAAGTTCGGTTAGAAGTTGCTCCCTCAGATGATACCGACCACCTGCTAGCGTCGTGTTATTAGAAGCCTCAACAGTGACACGTATTAGTCAGCCTGTAGCCTCGTACCCAACACGCCATCATCACTCATGCGGCTTCAATCACATGTGTCATAAATAAACATTACAACACAGGTAAGTGACAGACTGTACACATAAATTATTAACATTCAGCTCATTAAAACTGTAGTTGCGATTACATCAAGGTGGAGCATCACCAAATTTAGATAAATGTGACACTAAACACCTGTAAAATTATTATAAGTACAGTAGTTGTAATATTATTAAAATTAGCTGTAACTTTATATTAAAAAATTATGTGATATCATGACCGTCACTCTGGTGTTGATAAACTTGTCCCGAACCTTAGCCAACATACAGTACACATTATATAGAACATAATACAAAGTTACCAAATAAGTCTAATTTACTATGTGGCGTAATAATAACACTCTTACCCTGTTGTTCTATCATGAAGTACAGCGATGACAATTATGTTATTACTAAACACAGTAAAGTAAGGTGGCAATTATTGTGGAGTACTGTGTGGCCGAGGTTAGTGGTGCTCAGGTGAGATGCCGGGTAATTTCCCCCAGCAGGTGTAGTTCCTAAACCTTTCCTCAGGTAAACACTCTCATTAGGAACAATTTCTAATACCTACCTGGCTACCAAGAACTAACCACACGCATAACAGCCGTCGTAAATTGATATCGTAAAAAACTAAGACTCACAGATGACTTAGTGGTATTTTATGAATGAACTGAGAAAACGTATTGCGATCGTTATAGGTAAATGGTGGTCACTGAGGCGGCAAAAGTCGGAAATGAAATGAAAATTTTACCATGCGAGTCCGTAATAGTTTCAACTTGTTTGTAAATATTAGTTTTCATTTTGTGATGATGGTGATGATGATGATGATGATGATGATGATGATGATGATGATTCTGGGATTAAGTCATGACATTTTTATCATTAGTAGTGTATTCATATGAATATACTTGTCAATGTGTATATGAATGGTTATATACATGGCAATTCATACAACACAAACTTGTACACACACACACACACAGACACACACACACACCTGAAACAAACAAACACACTCAGCTTATAACAAATCCATATCACAGTTGGACAGCTGAACCTTTATCAGGATTTTGTAGCAAAGGTGGAGTGAACCTTTAGCTACACACTGTACCTCCACCCACCACACACCTACCTCCACACACAAACACACTCACAACACACACAACACACAATCACTCCAACACACAACACACTCCACACACAACTCCTACCCTCCACCAACACACCCAACACACACTCTACCACCAAAACCCTACCCCACCACACAACACATACCACCATAACACACTCTACCACCAAAAACACACCCTACCCCCCACCACACAACACACTGTACCCCCATCACACAACACACTCTACCCTACTACACACCTACCACCACAAAACACACCACACCACAAAGCTCACCATATACCACACACACCCTACCCTCCACCACACAACACACCCACCTCTACCACACACTCCCACCACAAACACACCCTACCACCACAAACACACCCTACCACCACAATAACACAATTCCACCTCTACCACACACTCTACCACCACACACCCTACCCCACCACACAAGACACCCTCCAGCATCTTCAACTGGTCAAAAATTATGCTGGACCGTTTGTGAGCCAAGCTAAGTAAAGTCTTAAGGAGAGTTAAGAGGATGAAGTCGAACGGTAGAGAAAATATACCTTTAATATTTTTAGTCCATGTCTGTCTGTCTGTCTGTCTGTCTATTTCTCTCTCTCTCTGTGTCTGTCTGTCTGTCTATTTCTCTCTCTCTCTGTTTGTCTGTCTGTCTGTCTATTTCTCTGTTTGTCTGTATGTCTCTCTCCCTCTCTCTGTTTGTCTGTATGTCTGTCTGTCTGTCTGTGTCTGTCTATTTCTCTCTTTCTCCGTTTGTCTGTATGTTCGTCTGTCTGTTCGTCTTCTCTCTGCTCAGATCTAATATAAACTCAGCACAGACAGACAGAGAAAGATGGACAGACAGACAGAGACAGACAGACAGATGGATAGATAGATAGACAGAGAAAGAGAGAGACAGACAGACAGACAGATTCTGCAGATATACACTATAATTTACATACACAGTGAAGATCTCCGCGCATGAAATCGAAACTCCACCTTGTGTACAAAGCCATAACTCAACCCGGACACATCTTCAACCTGTGACCCGTGAAATTAGATCCGGGTCAAGGGGATATTGTCTTAACGCATGAAGGTAATACATGTGACCTAAGAACTTTAAAACCTTCATTGACAATATTTATACTACTGTGTGTGCAGGGAGGAAGGGGGAGGGGAGGGAGAGGAAGGGGGGAGGAAGAGGGAGGGGGACTGGGAGGGGAGAGAGAGGGAGAAGAGGATAGAGAAAGAGGGGGAGGGAAAGAGGAAGAGGGGGGACGGTGAAGAAGGTAATGATGCATAGAGACAACTACCTGATCTTATGTTTAACTTCACACCAGATGTCGTAAAGGTAGAATTCTCCCTCATCTCTCGTCCCCCCTCCCCTCCCCTCCCCTCTTCTCCGGCACCACCCTCTCCTCCCCCCTTCCCCCTCCCGTTCTACCTTCACCAAAACGCCTCGCCGATGAATTTTTATCTTGTTGTTCCTCAAAGTTTGCCAATTTCGCCTCCAGGGGTGGATGAAAGAGCAGAGGGTCAACCCCACTCTAGTTTTTTTTCCCTCCAGGTAATTTGCCGGTATGTTCGCACCTCTCTCTCTCTCTCTCTCAGGTTTCAACAGAGCCGTCTAGTGTCTCAAGACGTGGCCGGGTGAATGATGTGAGAAGAGGCGCGTCAAGTGCAAATCACTCACGAGTCTTTCTTGAAGGTTGTGTGAAATAACATTGGTCGATGGTGGAAAGGATGAAGGAGGGTAATGGTAGAGAGGGTAGGATGGAGGATGGTGATGGTAGAGAGGGTAGGATGGAGGATGGTGATGGTAGAGAGGGTAGGATGGAGGGATGGAGGTGGATGGAGGAAGGATGGAGAGAGGGTAGGATGGTGATGGTAGAGAGGGTAGGATGGGAGGATGGTGATGGTAGAGAGGTAGGGATGGAGGATGTGTGATGGTAGAGAGGGGGTAGGGATGGAGGAGGTGATGGTAGAGAAGGTAGGGATGGAGGATGGTGATGTAGAGAGGGTAGGGATGGGGATGAGGAGGGTAGGATGGAGTAGAGAGAGGTAGGATGGAGGATGGTGATGAGAGAGGGAGGATGGAGAGGATGGTAGAGAGGTAGGATGGAGGAGGTAGGAGAGAAGGTAGGATGGAGGAGGGTGATGGTAGAGAGGGTAGGGATGGAGGATGTGATGGTAGAGAGGGTAGGGATGAGGATGATGGTAGAGAGGGTAGGATGGAGGATGGTGATGGTAGAGAGGGTAGGGATGGAGGATGGGATGGTAGATAGGGTAGGATGGAGGATGGTGATGGTAGAGAGGTAGGATGGAGGATGGTGATGGTAGAGAAGGTAGGATGGAGGAGGTGATGGTAGAGAGGTAGGATGGAGGATGGTGATGGTAGAGAGGGTAGGATGGAGGATGGTGATGGTAGAGAGTAGGGATGGAGGATGGTGATGGGAGAGGAGGGTAGGATGGAGGATGGTGATGGTAGAGAAGGTAGGATGGAGGATGGTGATGGTAGAGAGGGTAGGATGGAGGATGGTGAAGAGAGAGGGAGATGGAGGATGGTGATGGTAGATAGGTGGGATGGAGGATGAGATGGTAGAGAGGAGAGGGAAGATGGTGATGGTAGAGAGGATGGAGGATGGTGATGGTAGAGAGGGTAGGGATGGAGGATGGTGATGGTAGAGAAGGTAGATGGAGGATGGTGATGGTAGAGAGGGTAGGGATGGAGGATGGTGATGGTAGAGAGGGTGGATGGAGGAGGGTGATGGTAGAGAAGGTAGGATGGAGGATGGTGATGGAGAGAGGGTAGGATGAGGATGGTGATGGAGAGAGGGTGGATGGAGGAGGTAATGGTAGAGAGGGTAGGATGGAGGATGGTGATGTAGAGAGAGGGATGGAGGATGGTGATGGTAGATAGGGTAGGATGGAGGATGATGATAGAGAGGGTAGGATGGAGGATGGTGATGGTAGAGAGGGATGGAGGATGGTGACAGAGAGAGGGTAGGATGGAGGATGGTGATGGTAGAGGAAGGTAGGATGGAGGATGGTGAGAGGTAGGATGGAGGATGGTGATGGAGAGAGGTAGGATGAGGAGGGTATGGTAGAGAAGGTAGGATGGAGGATGGTGATAGAGAGGGTAGGATGGAGGATGGTGATGGTAGAGAGGGTAGATGGAGGATAGGATGGTAGAGAATAAGATGGAGGATGGTGATGGTAGAGAGGGTAGGATGGAGGGAGGTAATGGTGAGAGGGGAGGATTGTGATGAGAGAGGGTAGGGATGGAGGAGGGTGATGGTAGAGAAGGTAGGATGGAGGATGGTGATGGTAGAGAGGGTAGGATGGAGGATGAGGAAGAGGGTAGGATGGAGGATGGATGGAAGGTAGGATGGAGGATGGGATGGTAGAAGAGGTAGGATGGAGGATGGTGATGGTAGAGAGGGTAGGATGGAGGATGAGGAAGAAGGGAGGGATGTGATGGTAGAGAGGTGGGATGAGGATGGTGATGGTAGAGAGTAGGATGGAGGAGTGGTAATGGTAGAGAAGGTAGGATGGAGGATGGTGATGGTAGAGAGGGTAGGGATGGAGGATGGTGATGGTAGAGAGGGTGGGATGGAGGATGGTGATGGTAGAGAGGGTAGGGATGGAGGATGGTGATGGTAGAGAGGGTAGGATGGAGGATGGTGATGGTAGAGAGGGTAGGATGGAGATGGTGATGGTAGAGGGATGGAGATGGTGATGGTAGAGAGGGTAGGGATGGAGGATGGTGATGGTAGAGAGGGTAGGGATAGAGGATGGTTAGGTTAGGGAGAATGGGAAGGGGGAATTGAAAGAAGGGGTGGGGATGGGAAGAAGTTGACAGAAGGAATGGGGAATGGGGAGAGGAGGAGGTTGGAAGGACGAGGACTAGGTAAGGCAGACGAAAGGGATTCACAAACTCCGCAGGTTAATTAACGCCTCTGGCTCAAGCTATGTGACAGGTGCTACTCACACAGACACACTGGGAGACAACTTATTTACCATACTCAACTCTCTCTCAATCACGTCCAATAGTTCGCTTGATGACTGACCTACATCCCACTTTGGTGTAGTGAGACAGACAGACAGACAGACAGACAGACAGACAGACAAACAGACAGAGAGAGAACTATTGAATGAAGATATTGTGAGATACCCAACTTTTGGCCCAATTAGAGCCGTTTCACACCGATTTATTTTCATTTCAGTGGCTTTGAGTGTGTGTGGAGTGGAGGTGTGTGCGTGTGTGTGAGTGTTGAGGAGGTGTTTGAATTTAGTGTTTTGCTGCTATAGGCCCTGAGATATACTTGTCAACCTCTCTTACCTCTGATCGATTAATTTTTCATATTTAATAATCAATCTCCCCTCCAAGATACACAATATAGCATTATAACACCATAATGACAACAAACTCATCATTACCTTATATAAACCGCCTCAGCCACCACGAGATTGAGAACACAAGTCACGTTAAAGTGTTGGCCACGAGTAGGTCATGACCACATTCTTACCGAGTCCTCCCAAAATTAGGCCAGGCCAGATCACCTCTTGTACCCCCCACCCGGCCACGCTGAAAGGATCCTCTAAACGCAAATACGCTGCCAAATTAATGCATCTTCGGGTTATAAGACGCCGTGTTAAGATGTCAGTCGGTCATTTCTTAGGCGGCAGCACCAGCATCAGCTCTTAAATCACCCGGAGAATGAAAACAGACGAGGTACCTGAGCGTAACTTAACGTCGAGCTACTTGTTAGTTCAGCTGCCTGCACACAAGCGCCGTATGTCGCTATTATCTGAAGGCGCTCGTAAGGCAAGGATGTTCCTCTGGTAATAACTGACATATGAGGGAGGACCATCAAGCCTGACTTGTGAGGCAACACACACTCATCTTACCCGGTTATACAATATAATTTTCCACCCGACTCGTGTAGCAGTGTTGGAGTTATGAAGAGGTGTGAATAATATATAGATGTGTGTAGAAAGCTTTAACTTTGTTTATAGAAACACTCGGTACACACACACACACACACGCACACACACACACACACACACACATTATTATTATTACACAAAGGCTAAGAGAGAGATTCTAACTTTGGTTATGTAATGTATTAAGAATGATACCGCAACATATAAATATATAACTTCATAATTTCACTACGAGAGAGAGAGAGAGAGAGAGAGAGAGAGAGAGAGAGAGAGACAGAGAGACAGAGAGAGATATTCCCTTTAACAGCTGACTCTCCCACGTTAATAACAGTATAAACGGCCATTCACTGAACAAGTAATAAATCGTGTTTAAAAATCTTTAATAACTTTACATTTTCCTTCCCTATAAAAGCCTAATATAAAAATGTGATTGAACTGCTAGCTGCTGATTAGCCGAACCAATCAGCGAGCACGTCCGATGACAACGACCAATGGGATATTACGTCCAACGATTTCAACTAATCAGCACTCTCCCCTGACGAGATTAATCAGCCAATCACTGAGCCTCGTTGTCGACACTAACATCCGGTCAGCTGACAGTAATCAAGAAACCGGATATATATATAATTATCTAATGGAAGTAGATAGATAGAAAGATAGATAGATAGATGGTGACAATAAATCGGTTTTAATTTACATTTTTCTTATTATTATTCCTTTACTTCTATTTATTTACTTTACTTTTACTCCTTTGCTTCTTAAATCTTTATTCTCCTCATTGTGTAGTAGTGAGATGGGGAAGGTTATGGGTGGAGAGGGAGAGAGAGAGAGAGAGAGAGAGAGAGAGAGAGAGAGAGAGAGAGAGAGAGAGGTGTTAAGGGATGTAGGCCCTCACACACCAAGGGGAGACTGTGGATGTGGATAACTAAGGTGATGGGGTTATGTTATTGCTTATGGCTCACTGTATCACTACATAATAAGGAAAACATACATGGAAATGTTTTACTCAACACAAGGGAATTGAGAACCTATCTTCCTAACTAGCTACACAGGGG
The DNA here is from genome assembly GCF_018991925.1 of Homarus americanus. Taxonomy (NCBI): domain Eukaryota; kingdom Metazoa; phylum Arthropoda; class Malacostraca; order Decapoda; family Nephropidae; genus Homarus; species Homarus americanus. The sequence continues at coordinate 135,252 of NW_024712990.1, forward strand.
TCACGTGAATCACAATACATTTCTTGAAACGGATAAAACCTTAAGTGTACTCACTGGAGATATATCCTGTCATGTTGAGGGAACCGAATACACGATCCGTCTACCGTCACTACTTCTAGCCATACTCTGTGTTTGAAACTCAAATCCCTGTCTCGCTGGGGCCTGTTCTCAGCCTCCAGCCAACCATCACAGTTAGACTCCTGATGCCACACTCACAGGCCACCGTGATTGGCTCACGTTTAGCGGGAAACACTCATGACATTGTTACAAAACTGGTAATGTGTATTTTAATGTTTTTCCTGCAGTCGTGTGGGTGTACAGTATAGTGAGGTTCTCTTGGCATCTAGTTAGAAATAGGACGAACACATATGACTTCATATCACGTATATGCTGAATAAATTTAACTTGGAAGATATCTCTTTCCATTTCCCTTCCTCACTAATACATTAACCTAAAGGAGATCCAACAGTAACGTATGGATGAATACCAGAGTCTACAGATGACAAGTGACCCACCTTTAATGACCCCCAGTGCCGCTCGGCTGAACAGAGAAAGTAGATCAACAGCTCATGTTACAAAATAAAGATTAGACAGTTATATTAGATAGATTAAATGGTTTGATTACACAAATTAAATAAAAATATAGATATTCATTCAGGAGACTCGGCATTTAAGATTACATTGATTCAGGATGGAGATGGACAACACAGGTGTCATATTGCAGGTGCTTATATAATTAATTCATCGACGTATGAACTATCGATTATTTTACTTATTCTTCTACATTACTTTATCTCATTTAATATTTTGTTTATGTATTCGCTGTTATGTTTATTGTTTTATGTTTGTATTTTAATTTATTGCTCACTTATCTTACTATACAATCAAGTTTTATATATTTCATCTATGTTTTTTCTCGTTTATTTCAGTCATGAGACAAAGCCAAGCCACACACCTGTTAATTAAATACTATTACACCTTTAGCTAGTCATAACTTGTCTTGGCAATATTACTCTACTCTATTTCAGCTTAAACACATAATCATAAATTGAAAATAAACTTAATCTCAGAGAAGTTGTGGTAAAATAGATTTAGTCCCGCGAACTATTAAAATGTAATTCATTTATCCATTAGTAATTGTTAATGCAAGCCATGGATAAGGAGGATACTGCCGTTAACAAGTGTGGCAGGTAACATGTGTGGCAGGTAACATGTGTGGTAGGTAACAGGTGTGGCAGGTAACATGTGTGGTAGGTAACAGGTGTGGTAGGTAACATGTGTGGTAGGTAACAGGTGTGGTAGGTAACAGGTGTGGTAGGTAACAGGTGTGGCAGGTAACAGGTGTGGCAGGTAAACAGGGTGAAGTGAAGAGGTGTGGCAGGTACAGATGTGACAGGTACAGTTGCGGCAGGTAACAGGGGTACAGATGTGTGTACTGTGTGACAGGTAACAGATGTGGCAGGTACAGGTGTGTAGGTAACAGGTGTGTGGCAGGCAGATGTGACAGGGTAACAGCTGTGCAGGTAAATAGGTGTGCAGGTAACATGTGTGGTAGGTAACAGGTGTGGTAGGTAACAGGTGTGGTAGGTAACAGGTGTGGCAGGTAACAGGTGTGGCAGGTAACAGATGTGGCAGGTAACAGGTGTGGTAGGTAACACGTGTGGTAAAACTTTCAGAGATTTTGACCACTGATAGTAAATGTGGATGAGGCAGGGTTCACCTTGTCTCATACCTGAAGATGTTATAAATGTAACTAATTAGTTGGCTGTAAGATAAAGCATAAGAATAATATACAAAAATATCAAAATTACACTGAGATTCTATTTAATTACACCGGGATTCCATTTTAATTACATACGTTCACTTAGCATCAATTAGAGACATTAAATATTAAAAATTACACTGAGATTCTATTTAATTACACCGGGATTCCATTTTAATTACATACGTTCACTTAGCATCAATTAGAGACATTAAATATTAGTATTTATGAATGCCAACGACGACAACAACGACAACAACTACGGCAGGCAGGGTTAAGCATCAGTCCCCCCTTACCTCGTGCAGTCTAGCTGACGATAAATGTAAAATATGAATAAATTTTGATGTAATAAATATCTGGAGACGAATGAATAGAGTTGTTATAAATGACTGATAAAACCACCATAAAAATAAAATATCAGAGAGAACTTCATCATCATATAAACAGTAAAGAAAAACAAACGCAATATTAGATAATAAAAATGGACACTAACAATTGATATACATAAAAATAACCTTTATGATCTTAATAAATGTATACATACAATATGAATACATGAGTTAATATTGTTTCACCGAGGTCCCGTCCACTGGCAAAGAATGAAACGTTTACGCCACCTTTGATGGTAAATTGCCGGCGTAGTGTTGTTTAGGTTGTTGACACAGCAGCAGCTATATGATGGTGTTGGTGAAGCCAGGAACAAAAGGAACGCGGATGAACGAACCTCAAAGCACATGAGACCAAAACACTGGGGGGATGAATTTGGTACAAAGTGTCATGTACTGTAAACACTATATAGACCGTAATATAATACAGACACGAGTGCTTTATATATAAAACAAAAACACGGAACAGTTTATAGTTCACGTCATTGATACATCTGTTTACATAATTCCCCCCAAAAGTCCTAATAAAAAAAGGCTATTATCTGTTTTATTTGAGTGACGTCACTGTTTAAGAAATAATCAAAATTTCACAACACACAAAAAAAAATTTATACAAACTAACACAAACCAAGACAAAAAAAAAATTCTAATCTGGGGATCTACTTGAGCTCCTACAATAAACAATAAATAACAAAAGCAATCTTGCCTATTATTTCCAGTTTCCCGCATGAGGGCTCTGGACAATACCGCTTCCCAGCCAACTAATACTGACACATTTATCCTGTTAAGGGTCTCCATTAAGTTGCCGAACTTACTGAGGGAGGGGGAAGAGAAAAAGAGGGGAGGGGAGAGGGGGAGGGGAGAGGGGGAGGGGGAAAGGGAAGGAGGGAAGGGGGAGGGGAAAGGGGGGGGAAGGACCATTAAGAAAGAGAGGAAGAGGCAGATAGAAGAAATGGATAAAAAGATACATGAACGCGCACACACACAGAGAGAGAGAGAGAGAGAGAGAGAGAGAGAGAGAGAGAGACACATCTGAGGAGGGGAGGGGGGTGCAATCTCTCCCGCCAAGCCTTTAGTAGATAATCCCAGATCACCTCCCTTTCCCATCCTTACCTACTCCCTCCCTTACCCTTCCTTCTCCTCCCCTCTTCTGCATCATTCCTTTCCATCTCCTCTTCCATACTGGTTCCAAATGGTTGCAATTCATTAAATTCTAGGAGACAAAATTGTGTTTGTCTGTGCATCCCCGAGAATTTATTCCCATGTATTAGGTGTTTAATATAGTGACGTCTCGAGAAGGCTATATTGTGCTACTCTTATTGGTTCGTAGTTTCTGTGCTTTGTTGACGTGTACTGCATTCATTGGTTCGTGGTTGCTGTGACTTGATGACGTGTACTGCATTCATTGGTTCGTAGTTTCTGTGCTTTGTTGACGTGTACTGCATTCATTGGTTCGTAGTTTCTGTGACTTGATGACGTGTACTGCATCTCATTGGTTCGTGGTTGCTGTGACTTGATGACGTGTACTGCATTCATTGGTTCGTAGTTTCTGTGCTTAATGACGTATGTTATGCTCATTGGCTGTTGTCTTAACCCACTAAAACATCTGTTCTGTTTACAATAATCACAAAGAAGAGAATACAAACTCCCGTGACCTACATTTAGATTCTATTTATATTATTTATAAAAGACAAAAGAAAACAAAGCACTGCGAAATCTGTTTATGGAATTTATATAAACAAAAGACTGTCTATAACTACGTATAACGGATTTTTTTTACGTATTTTTTCTATATTCCTCTCTGTGATTCCGTAAATAATCCAGCGGACATAATGAACTTAAAGCTGAACCAACAATGTGACCTCTGCTTTTTTTAATTCCAATTCTTAATGAGTAATTTTTTGTCGTTCTAAAAATTGGTGGTTCCAAACTGGGACTTTTTTGGTGGGGTTGAAATTTTACATTAATCGTTAATTAAAATAGTATCTTTTATTTTAGTAGAGGGAGGGGGGCTTGCACCATGAAACACTACCATGGCACTCTGAATCAGCACTATGGCACTCTGAATCATCACTATGGCACTCTGAATCAGGACAATGGCACTCTGAATCATCACTATGGCACTCTGAATCAGGACAATGGCACTCTGAATCATCACTATGGCACTCTGAATCAGGACAATGGCACTCTGAATCAGGACCATGGCACTCTGAATCAGCACTATGGCACTCTGAATCATCACTATGGCACTCTGAATCAGGACCATGGCACTCTGAATCAGCACCATGACAATGAATCAGCACTGGCACTCTGAATTAGCACTATGGCGCATTAAATCAGGACAATGGCACTTCTGAATCATCACCATGACTCTCTAAATCAGGACAATGGCACTCTGAATCAGGTGACCTCTGAATCAGGACCATGGCACTCTGAATCAGCACTATGGCACTCTGAATCATCACTATGGCACTCTGAATCAGGACCATGGCACTCTGAATCAGCACCATGGCACTCTGAATCAGCACTATGGCACTCTGAATCAGCACCATGGCACACTGAATCAGCACCATGGCACACTGAATCAGCACCATGGCACACTGAATCAGCACCAGGGCACACTGAATCAGCACCATGGCACACTGAATCAGCACCATGGCACACTGAATCAGCACCATGGCACACTGAATCAGCACCATGACTCTCTCAATCAGCACAGCGGCACCAACAATCAATACAATGAAAGATATGGATAGGCTATTTTTTCACTTTCTTTATTCAATGGAAGTGAAGAAATGAATAGGTCGTTTGTTATTCATATAATCTTTTATAAATAACCCGAATTATATTGAATCATATATCGCGTTTTTTTCTCCGGTGTCTTGTACTTAAAAAGGTGGATAGATGAATGACAGATAGATAGAAAGGTGGATAGATGAATGACAGATTGATAAAAAGGTGGATAGATGAATGACAGATAGATAGAAAGGTGGATATATGAATGACAGATTGATAAAAAGGTAGATAGATGAATGACAGATAGATAGAAAGGTGGATAGATGAATGACAGAGAGATAGAAAGGTGGATAGATGAATGACAGATAGATAGAATGGTGGATAGATGAAGATATAATTTGTCTATTACAGTCAGGTTTTTCTCTGTTCTCTACTTTCCTCTTCTGTCTCTACTGTTTTATCTAATTCTCTTATGCACATTATCTTAATCATCTTTTTAATTCTTATATTTTATTCACATTTTCGCTTATTTATTCCATTTCTTCCTCACATCCTCCTCTTCTCACCCGTTTCTTATTCTTATTCTCATTTTCTGTCTCATTATTCTCTCCTTTAAGACAATCCTTATTTTCATATTCCTATTACTCTTTATTCCCTCTCTTCTTTACTTCATTCCTTTAAGTTTTTCTATGTTTCTATATTCTTATCCTTCCCTTAACCTTTTCCTTTCTTCTCCTCGTTTTTCCATCCCAAGGCCTCCCATCCCATCCCATCCCATAACTCTTCCTTCATTGTCTCTATGATCTCCCACAAATACTTATCCATCTTCTCCCATTCCTTCTCCCCTCTCTCCATTCTTTTTTCTCTTAAGATCTCCCCTCCACTCATCCTCCCCTTCACCAAGTTTATTCTCCCCTCCCTTCCCCCACACCACACCCCACCACCAACCTCCCTGGGTAGAGGATCACCATTAACAGCAGGGAGGTCACTAGGAGGAGGGCGTTTATGAACCTCGTCACCAGCCCCCACCAACATCATCACCAGAGACTCGACACAACCAGCCCTCGTCAGCACTCTCTCTCTCTCTCTCTCTCAGACAACACCACCGCTTCCTCCTCCTCCTTCCCCTCTTGTTGTTGTTGCTTCCGCTCTACACACACACACACACACACACACACACACACACACACACACACACACACACTCACACACCTACATTGACTATAGTTTAATCCTACTTATTATGTCGACAGTGTTATTGTTAGGTTTGCCAGTTACAGCTTGATTTACAGTGTATCTACAAGAGCTTAGTGTTGCCCCTTATTGCTTCTCTCTACTGAGGTCTGCCAGGCGATGGTGGCAAGGTTAATCCGATGGACTCAGCGTGATAGAGCTAACTAACTGGAGACAAGACGGATGAGGATAGTTTTCAGCATGATAGGGTAACCAGCTGAGCGAGATGGGTAAGAGTAATCCATAGGTCTGAACATGATGGACGAGATGGGTGAGGATAGTCCAGGGACTCCACGTGATAGGGTGACCAGCGAAGCGAGATGAGGTAGGTCAGTAAAGCCTCATCAACACAACGTAACCAGGTCGTGGAAGGTCGGATGGGGAATCATATGTTACCAAAAGTCAACCTAAACTAACCTAATCGTTTTTCCTGACCGGGAATCGAACCTGTGTCCCATGGGATGCGAACATTCGAGCACCACATGACAGTGACATAAGGTGGTCCCCTAGACGCCGCTTACATTATATTCCCAATTACAATGATGAGGTTTTACGATGCAAAATGGCGGCACGAGTGAGCCCCGGGGGAACTTTGCAGGATTTAGGAGTGTCATTATTACGGTTATATCGCCGCCATTACACCATCATGGTTTAATTTTTTGCAGGTAGTCGCCCGCCCACCAGCCCTCGCTCACACCGCCTCGAGAAGGGAGGAATTAGGACGATTTTTACGGTCACTTCACTTCTGCTGTCATAAACACGGTCGACTATTGTGCTTTAACGATGTGATTATAATTTGGATTACTATGTATTTATTCTTGTCACTTTCGTTGAATATTTAATGTCTGGTTTGTGGTGGCGTTGTAGGGCGGTGGACGACTCACGTGGAGACTGATAAAGATATCATGATAGCAGTCTTATAACATCGTTAATATCTTACGTAAACAAAGTGAATTTTATTAACACCAAAAACCAACTATATACAGATATAGACGTTCATTCACGGGCAAGTCCATATATTTCAAAATAATTACAGAATACGGACGCTATTCAGTATTGTTACGCCGTCTCTTAATTTACTTAAATATCCAGGTTCTAGGCGTAACCAAACAAAAAAAGTGAAGTAAATTAAAAGAGAATAAAAATAAATAAAGTAAACCTTTAAGAATTTAATTAATTAAATATTAACACAATAAAGAGCCTCGTAGGCTGTCACAACAAATTGATTCACCATCGAAACTTTTAAGACACAAATGATACTAAACATCGAAACATCAAAAGAATAAAAATAAAGCATTGGATTACGTTAACACTGCATAAACATATAAAAACTAACACTGAAATTAACTAACGTGAAACAACACTGAATTACTTAAATGTAACTAAGCAAATACTGATGGACATAAATAGAGACATAAATAGGTACTCACATAGATATACCACATTGGTGGCGACAGGAACAACACAAATAAATTAAGTATAAGTAACAGGTGACGAGTGTCACTCAAAGGATGTGAACTGTATGACAAGAGGACTGAACTAACTCCGTCAGTTGGTGGGTCCTATATATAAGGTCGGCTCCCGCCACGCGACCCGCCGGTGGGTCGTTTAACGATGCAGATGGTTACAATACTAAATAAAGAAATAAGATGGGCTTGAACAAATAATAACAGTTAAAACCTTAACAGCACAGGGTAAGGTGACTAGAATATATACTAGTAAATTTAACACATCATTACAGGAATAATATGGAACAACATGGGAGCATGTTATATATAAAAAAAAATAGAAAAATACGACACGGTCGTAACAATATCAATGTACAGCTGACTAGGAAACTAAGGCAGACATTTAAGTTCATACAATATAACCAAAAAAAAAAAATGAATACCAAGACTGTTTACTTTCAACACTAGTTTCTCCACCAAGTTAACATCATTCAAGAAATTTGTGATGTTTTCCTGTCCGAGTGAACATTCATTACAGCAGACCATAACAGCAAGACCATAACAGCAGACCATCACAGCAGACCATCACAGCAGACCATTACAGCAGACCATCACAGCAGACCATTACAGCAGACCATCACAGCAGACCATTAGAGCAGACCATTATAGCAGACCATCACAGCAGACCATCACAGCAGACCATATTGTACATAAAGAAGGCTGAGGCAGATATTTAGTTTACTCACTTATTAATTATTGTTGTTGTCCTTCAGTGTGGCCACAAGTGTCGGCAGGTTAGGTTTGGTTAGGTTAGGTTAGGTTAGGTTAGGTTAGGTTAGGTTAGGTTAGGTTAGGTTAGGTTAGAATATAATTTAGATTAGTTTAGAGTAGCATAGGCTTAAGTTACGTTAAAATAGGTTAGTTAAGGTTCAATGAGGTAAAATTTTGCATAACTTGTCAAAACTTCCATAAATTTTTGTCATGTTAGAAGCAACTGGCATACAACGAGGCTGTCAGGCGGCTCTAATACACAAAATAGTTTGATATAAATGAAACAAGTGTCAACATATTTTTCCCCCCAGTTCGAAATCCCTTGTCTAGAATCATCCCAAATCGCGTATCTCCGAGAAAATTTAATATAGAAAATGTAGCTTTCACATCGATGGGGAACTTCGCTAAATAAATAACCAGATTTGCATTTGTACTCGTAGTGTCTATAATGCATCGCTGAAGTATAGGGATTTCCAACCATCTTTACCCCGGTTCAAAGACACTAAAACTGGCGCTGATTAGGGGAGTGGAATGAGTATTTTTATTCAGTGCGAGTCGTATGCTTGGGTGGGTAACGGGAGTGCTGGCATGAGGAGGAAAGTGAGATGCTCTTTATTTTATTGTTGATGTGTGTTTATGGGGAGTGAAGAGAAGAGTGGAATGAGGGAAAAACGGATAAACTAGGGTAGAGAGAGTAGGTGAGATAATAGGAGGAGGAGAGGGTAAAGGGAACAGTGAAATATTTAGAGACAGACAGAGATACCTATAAATGTACTTACTATATTAGACACAGAGAGAGAACCAGACGTTCAGACTACTATACAACAACAACAACAACAACAACAACAACAACAACAACAACAACAACAAAAACAATAACAAAAACAATAACAAAACAATAACAAAACACACAACAGTACTACTAGAAGAACACCAGACAACTTTAACGACAAGACAGATTACAGAGAGTCTATGTACAAGAAATACTGAATTGACATAAACGTGACTACTTAACTTAATGACTATAAGAGTATGTTAAAGTGACATGTTATAAAAGGACTCAAGAGTAAAGCTACAGTGACTCAATGTTATGTTTCAGTGGCTTCAATATAATGTCAGTTACTTCAATATAATGTTTAGCTTCAATAGAATAAGCTATCAATGTAATAAAAAGGACTAATATCATGTTTCAGTTTCAATATAATGTTTCTAAGTCAACTAACAAGCCAGTTGACTCAATATAACACAATGGACTAATATAATGCCAGTAACTTTCAATATAAGTTTAAAGCGATCAATATAATGTTTCAATCGACTAATATAATGCAGTTTAAAGGACTAACATAGTTAAAGTGACTAACAATGTGTTGACACAGCAGCAAAGCAATTTCAATATACAAATAAAGGACTTCAATATAACAGGAAGCTAGTTACTAATATAATAATCCAGAACCAAAGTATCTTTCAGTTTATAGTGTTCCAAAGACTGAAATGTTAATGTGGAGCAAACCAGTGTGACTACGAAGTGAGACAGTAATGTTTCCACACATTCTCGTTCTAGTGAATGGTGGGGGGGGTAGGGGGATGGGGGAATGGGAGGGGTGGTGGGTAGACTTATTCAGTATAAATCTCTGTGAAATTCCAACGAACGATGATAAATTTTGCAAGTTTATTTTTTCCAGAATTGCCAAAAAGCAGTTATGTACAAAAGCTCTCAATAATGAAGAGAGAAGGTGTGTGTGTGTGTGTGTGTGTGTGTGTGTGTGTGTGTGTGTGTGTGTGTGTGTGTGTTCCACTATCCATCTATCTATCTATCTATCTATCTATATAAAACCATCTGCATATACACCAAACTGATATAGTATGCACTCAATGTAAAACGTCTAATACAAGTCATAATTTTTCATTATTTTAAGAAGTGGTCAGGAACATAAATATTCTCAACCGCGATCCTTACCCACGAAACTTGCCCACTACCTGTATAAGGAAATAATAAGGAGTACTTACTATTTTTTTTTCACATCAACAGTCAGGAGAATTAAAGGTTGATAAATACAAAGGTTGGGTATGTGTTGAAAGAGAGAGAGAGAGAGAGAGAGAGAGAGAGAGAGAGAGAGTAAAAACACTACAAATACCTTTAAACCATGTAAATGGTGAAAATTATTCATATATCGGCCAAGGTTTTGTGGGACACATAAGGGCGCTACACAAGCCTGCCTGTGAGAGATGTGCCCTACTGAAATTTGGTAACATTGTTGGGCCACTGAGTGTAGCTGGGAAAAGAGGAGGAGGAGCATGGTGAGGAAGGTGGAGGAAGATAGGGAGAAGAGAAAGAGGAGGAGGAGGATGGAAGAAGAAGAGAGGGGAGGAGAGGATGGGAAATATAAAGAGGAGGGAGGACAGGAAATAGGAGAAGAGTAAAGAGGAGGAGGAGGATGGTGGAGGGCTAGGAGAAGAGTAAAGAGGAGGAGGAGGATGGTGGAAGAGTAGGGGAGAAGAGTAAAGAGGAGGAGAGAGGGAGGCTAGGAGAAGAGTAAAGAGGAGGAGGAGGATGGGTGGAAGAGTAGGAGAAGAGTAAAGAGAGGAGGATGGGAGGCAGAAGAGTAAAGAGGAGGAGGAGGATGGGAAGAGGGAGAAGAGGGAGGAGGAGGATGGAGGGTGGGGGAGAAGAGTAAAGAGGAGGAGGAGGATGGTGGAGGCTAGGAGAAGAGAAGAGGAGGAGGAGGATGGTGGAGTGACTAGGGAGAAAAGTAAAGAGGAGGAGGAGGATGGTGGAGGGTTAAAGAGGAGCAAAGATAGATGGTAAATAGGGAGAAGAGTAAAGAGGAGGAGGAGAGGATGGGAAGAGTAAGGAGAAGAGTAAAGAGGAGGAGGAGGATGGTGGAGGGAAGAGTAAAGAGGAGGAGGAGGATGGGAGGCTAGGAAGAGTAAAGAGGAGGAGGAGGATGTAGGAGGCAGGAGAAGAGTAAAGAGGAGGAGGAGGACAGGGAAGAGAGAAGAGTAAAGAGGAGGAGGAGGATGGTGGGAGGCTAGGGAGAAGAGGTAAAGAGGAGGAGGAGGGAAGGAGGAAGAGTAGGGGAGAAGAGTAAGAGGAGGAGGAGGAGGATGGTGGAGGGCTAGGGAGAAGAGAAAGAGGAGGAGGAGGATGGTGGAGGCTAGGGGAGAAGAAAGAGGAGGAGGAGGATGATGGAAGAGTAGGAGAAGAGTAAAGAGGAGGAGGAGACAGGAGGAAGGAGAGAGCAAGGAAAAGGAGGAGGATGATGATGAGAGAATAGAGAAATAGGAGAGAGATGGTGTGAAAGGAGAGATGGGGAAGGGAGGGGAGGGATAGGGAAAGGTTGGAGGTGGGTAGGAGGAGGCTGTGGGATGTGAGGGTGGGGGAGGCTGTAGGTGAGGGTGGGGAGGCTGTGGTAGGGTGTGAGGGTGGGGGAGGCTGTGGTAGGGTGAGGGTGGGGGGAGGCAGGTAGGGGTGAGGGTGGGGAGGCTGTAGGGTGAGGGTGGGGAGGCTGTAGGGGTGTGAGGGGTGGGGGAGGCTGGTATAGGGTGAGGGTGGGGGAGGCTGTGGTAGGGAGGGTGGGGAGGGTGAGGGGAGGCCAGGTAGGGTGGAGGAGTGGGGAGGCCAGAGGGTGTGAGGGTGGGGAGGCTGTGGCAGGGCAAGAGGGTGGGGGAGGCTGTGGTGAGTGGGTGGGGGGCTGTAGGGCGTGAGGGTGGGAGGCTGTAGGGGAGGGTGGGGAGGCTGTAGGGTGTGAGGGTGGGGAGGTAGGTGAGGGGAGGAGGCTGTGGTGAGGTGAGGGAGGGAGGGTGGGGGAGGTAGGGGTGTGAGGGTGGGGGGGAGGCTGTAGGTGTGAGGTGGGAGGCTGTAGGGGAGGGTGGGGGAGGCTGTAGGGGTGAGGGTGGGGAGGCTGTGGGTAGGGGTGTGAGGGTGGGGGAGGCTGTAGGGTGTGAGGTGGGGGGAGGTTGTAGGGGTGTGAGGGTGTGGAGGTTGGTAGGGTGTGGAGGGTGGGGGAGGCTGTAGGGGGAGGGTGGGGGAGGCTGGGTAGGGCAGAGGGTGGGGGAGGCTGTGGCAGGGTGTGGAGGGTGGGGGGAGGCTGTGGTAGGGCAGAGGGGTGGGGGAGGCTGTGGAGGGTGTGGAGGTGGGGAGGCTGTGGTAGGCTGAGGGTGGGGGAGGCTGTGGGTAGGGCAGAGGGTGGGGAGGCTGTAGGGGTGAGGGTGGGGGGGGCTGTGGGTAGGGTGAGGGGTGGGGAGGCTGTAGGGGTGTGAGGGGAGGGCTGTAGGGGTGTGAGGGTGGGGGAGGCTGTAGGTGAGGGTGGGGAGGCTGGTAGGGTGAGGGGTGGGAGGATGTAGGGTGAGGGTGGGGAGGCTGTAGGTGGGAGGTGGGGAGGCTGTAGGTGGAGGGTGGGGAGGCTGCAGGGGAGGTGGGGAGGCTGTAGGTGAGGAGGGGAGGTGAGGGAGGCTGTGGTAGGGTGTAGGGTGGGGGAGGCTGTAGGTGTGAGGGTGGGGAGGCTGTGGTAGGGTGAGGTGAGGAGGGGCTGGTAGGGTGAGGTGGGGGAGGCTGTGGTAGGTGTGAGGGTGGGGGAGGCTGTGGTAGGGAGTGAGGGGAGGCTGTGGTAGGGTGAGGGGGGAGGCTGTAGGGGTGAGGGGTGAGGGAGGCTGTGGGGGAGGGGTGAGGGAGGGTGTGAGGTGGGGGGGAGGCTGTGGTAGGGGTGAGGGGTGGGGGAGGCTGTGGTAGGGGTGTGAGGGTGGGGAGGCTGTAGGGGTGGGGAGGGGTGGGGTGGTAGGGTGTGAGGTGGGGGAGGCTGTGGTAGGTGTGAGGGAGGCTGTGGGGGTGAGGGGAGGGAGGAGAGACAGGGTGGGAGGGTGAGGAGAGACAGGGTGGAGGGTGATGGAGAGGACAGGTGGAGGGGTGAGGGAGAGACAGGTGGAGGGTGGAGGAGAGACAGGGTGGAGGTGAGGAGAGACAGGGTGGAGTGGTGATGGAGACAGGGTGGAGTGGTGGAGGAGAGACAGGGTGGGGTGAGGAGAGACAGGGTGGAGGGTGAGGAGAGACAGGGTGGAGGGTGGGGGGAGAGAGGGTGGAGGGTGGGATGGGAGAGACAGGGTGGGAGGGTGAGAGAGAGGTAGGTGGAGTGGTGAGGGGAGAGACAGGGTGGGGAGGGAGGGGAGACAGGTGGAGGTGAGGGAGAGACAGGTGGGAGGGGTGAGGGGAGAGAGGGGGAGGGTGGGGAGGGAGAGACAGGGTAGAGTGGTGAGGGAGACAGGTGGAGTGGTGAGGGGAGACAGGTGGAGGGTGAGGGGAGAGACAGGGGTGAGGGGTGAGGGAGACAGAGTTGAAGTCAGAAAGTAAGAGAAGGAAAGAGAGGTGTGGTGGTTGGAACTTAGCAGAGAAGGACAGGGATGGGATTTACGGTGAAGAGAGAAGGGGAGAGGAAGGATGAGGGAAACACGACTGGACTGGGTTAGAGAGGGGGAGAGGGGGGAGTAAAGCCTCGGAGAGGGGAAAGAGAGAGAGGCTCACGAAATTGTAGATGGGGAGCAGCAGGAGGAAACACGAAGTGAGGTAAGGGGAGAGAGAGAGAGAGAGAGAGAGAGAGAGAGAGAGAGAGAGAGAGAGAGAGAGAGAGAGAGAGAGAGAGAGAGAGAGAGAGAGAGAGAGAGAGAGAGAGAGAGAGAGAGAGAGAGAGAGAGAGAGAGAGAGAGAGAGAGAGAGAGAGATGACTGTTTTATGCCGGGGCACGAGAGTGGGGAGAGGGTGGGCAGTTAATTTTAGGTGAAGAGTAAAAGAGGAGCAGGAGGAGCATGGACTGGAGAGGGTGAAACAGAGGGACACTGAGAGAGAAATGCAGGAGGGGGAGGGGGGGAGTGGGGGGAGGGGGGCAGGGCTCAAGGAGACGAGGAGATGAAAGACGGAGGTGAAGTAAGAGAGGGAAATGATGATGAAAGAGGTAAGAAGGGGAGGATAAAAGAGGAGAGAAATGAAGGAAAAGGTAGAGGAAATGAGAAGCTAGATAGTATTGAACTTGCTGCTGATTGAAGGTAAATGGTACATTAAAGTGACATAATCTCACACCTAACATCTACACTGAACCGTTCTCAACACAACACATACACAAACACAATATACACACATCACACTGTCTACAACACATACAGTACAACCCACAAATGTAACACCATACAGTAGAGAATATAGTTTGATACAGGAATGTGAAATATAGCACAAATGAGGGTTAAGAAAAATACAGCATAGCACAGAAAATAAGAAACACAAGACTCTGAAATACATTAGAGATCACAAATAAACAGTATTAAGAGAACCAACATGGTACGGACATAAGCTAATACAGTAGGGTACAGCTGAGGCCACAAGACCAGCAAGGCTCTAAGTTGCCTGGTTGGTCGTAACATTCTCCCGATACCAGCTGGCGGCCGGCCCACCACCTGCTTCTCTCTTATTAATACCCAGCTGCTCCTCCGCCTCACCTGTGTTTACTTACCTTTATACTTAATGATTTCAGCTTATCGTTCTTAAGGTTAATTTAGGTTATAACATTTACCTCGTTACCTATAGCAGTATATATATGTATGTGTATTGTAATTATAAACAGTACATATGTAAGTATATATATATATTAATAGTGTGTGTGTGTGTGTGTTTATATCCTGAGTATGTGTGTATGTGAGTATTTATTTACAGTCATACATGCACAGTCACACACACACTTAAACACACAGAGAAGATACTCACACTCACACCAACACTCCTCTCTCCTCCCGCCGAAGAAAAAAAGAAACATACCATTCCGCTTGACACGCATCTCCTCGTCTCTTTTAGCCATCGACCAAGCGGCCACACCACCACAACAAAACAGCTTCAGACGGCGCCGTAAACTAAAGCACTGGCGTCGAGGAGGAGGCAGATGAAGACTGTGAGTGTGTGTGTGTGTGTGTGTGTGTGTTTACTAGAGACTAAAACTCATAAGAACTTCAGAACTTTACTACCGACGTCACTCGTACTGACATAAAACTACTTCATTCTCAACATATTCAAATCGCCGTGAGAAAAGGAATTTGTTTTACTGTTTTTTGGAAGGAAAGGACAATTGTTTTTGACTTTTTTATATTTTATTTCTTTGGGATAGACTGTGTCTTGATGGGTGAGTTGTTAAAGAAAATTGGAGGTTGGAGGGATGGTGAGAGGGTGAGGGGAAACGTGAGCTTTCGTTTATTTTGGAGGAGAAAAGAGGAGAGAGTGAGGAAGGAAAAGAGTGGAAGAGAGGGAGGAGGAGGTTCTCTTTTGGAGGGAGAGGAGGAGGGAGGAGGAAGGGGAGAAAGAGTGTGGAAGGGGAGGAGGAGAAAGGAGAAAGGTTGTCGAAGGAAGGAGGAGGAGGAATGGGTAGGAGAGTGAGGAAGGGGGGAGGAGGGAGGAGGTTCTCTTTTTGGAGGGCAGATGGAAGAAGAGTCAGTTTTAAGAGGAGGAGGAGGAGGAGTAGGGAGAGGAGTTAGAAGAGAGGAGAGTCTGATTTAGAAGGAGGAACAGGGAAGGAAGAAAGAACAAGAGACAGTCGTGATAAAAGTCCCTCTACGCACACACACACACACACACACACACACACACACATCAGGAATCCCTAATAAACTGTCCAATTGAAAAACAAAACAAAACTCTAGCCACTGTATTAGACAGATTCTTTATCTAATTTATCCAATTTTTCTAATAAACAATTCTGCTCATCTGAAGGAAAACAAAATTAATTACCCAGAATCCATCAGTGACTACATTAAACTTCAATAGAAAAAAAACACCAATCATAAGCTAAAAACATCTATTAGTCAAGTCAGAAGAGGCAAGGATTAGGCTGACAGGACACTGACCCCTTAAAATTACAGTCTTTTGGGATAATGTTGAGTGGAGTGAAAAATATTGAGTCCATTTCTAGTTTTACTCGGGTTTGCTCGTGAAAAGTTAATAGGGTAATTATTCCCTCTGACAGCCACAAGCGGAAAAAAAACAGACCTACACTTATTTCCTAAAACTATAATTCACAGGACGCACGCACTTAACTGTTGATTTTATATTAATTTTGTTGTTGTTGTTTTGCAATTTTATAAGAAGTGTTACTGAAATGATTAAAATTCTTGGTTATGTTCCATTATCAAGATTATTTTCCTTTTTAATTTAACTCAATATATTTAATAAGGATATCCGAAATATTTTGTTTAATTCCAATTTAACGGGATATTTGTAATTAAATTGGTCAAAGTCTTCGGTTTATTCAACGTCAAGGGACACGGTTATTTAGAATAGTTAAAATTCTCGGTTTTATTACAATTTCACGTGATATTTGTAATTGCATTTATTGATATTCAAGAGATGTTGTCTTTATATTTACTAGGATATACGCCTGATGCTCTTCCACTGTTATGGGTCATATTTAACTTATATTAATAAAATTCTCGGTTTTTCCCCAATTAAGCAGAAACTGTAATAATAACAAATACATAAACTTCTCTTTTTTTAAACCTTATTTTACAAGATTAGGTTAGGTTAGGTTAGGTTAGGTTAGGTTAGGTTAGGTTAGGTTAGGTTCGGTTAGGTTCGGTTAGGTTAGGTTCGGTTAGGTTAGGTTAGGTTCGGTTAGGTTCGGTTAGGTTAGGTTATGTTGGGTTATAATATGACGAATTAGAAAGAACAATTTAACTTAGGAGGTCATGAGCTAACAATGACAAGTACGACAATAACAACAACTACAATGATCAGTACTACAATAACAACAACAACTACAATGATCAGTACGACAATAACAACAACAACTACAATGATCAGTACTACAATAACAACAACAACTACAATGATCAGTACGACAATAACAACAACAACAATGATCAGTACTACAATAACAACAACAACTACAATGATCAGTACTACAATAACAACAACTACAATGATCAGTACTACAATAACAACAACAACTACAATGATCAGTACGACAGTAACAACAACAACTACAATGATCAGTACTACAATAACAACAACAACTACAATGATCAGTACTACAATAACAACAACTACAATGATCAGTACTACAATAACAACAACAACTACAATGATCAATTACGACAATAACAACAACAACTACAATGATCAGTACTACAATAACAACAACAACTACAATGATCAATTACGACAATAACAACAACAACTACAATGATCAGTACTACAATAACAACAACTACAATGATTAGTACACAATAACAACAACAACTACAATGATCAGTACATAATAACACCAACAACTACAATGATCAGTACTACAATAACAACAACACAATGATCAGTACTACAATAACAACAACAACTACAATGATCAATTGACAATAACAACAACAACTACAATGATCAGTACTACAATAACAACAACAACTACAATGATTAGTACGACAATAACAACAACAACTACAATGATCATTGCTACAATAACAACAACAACTACAATGATTAGTACGACAATAACAACAACAACTACAATGATCAGTACTACAATAACAACAACAACTACAATGATCAGTACGACATAACAACAACAACAACTACAATGATTAGTACGACAATAACAACTACAATGATCAGTACGAATAACAACAACTACAATGATTAGTACGACAATAACAACAACAACAACTACAATGATTAGTACTACAATAACAACAACTACAATGATCAGTACGACAATAACAACAACAACTACAATGATTAGTACGACAATAACAACAACAACTACAATGATCAGTACGACAATAACAACAACAACTACAATGATCAGTACGACAATAACAACAACAACTACAATGATCAGTACGACAATAACAACAACTACAATGATCAGTACGACAATAACAACAACAACTACAATGATCAGTACGACAATAACAACAACAACTACAATGATCAGTACGACAATAACAACAACAACTACAATGATCAGTACTACAATAACAACAACAACTACAATGATCAGTACTACAATAACAACAACAACTACAATGATCAGTACGACAATAACAACAACAACTACAATGATTAGTACGACAATAACAACAACAACTACAATGATCAGTACGACAATAACAACAACAACTACAATGATCAGTACGACAATAACAACAACAACTACAATGATCAGTACGACAATAACAACAACTACAATGATCAGTACGACAACAACAACAACAACTACAATGATCAGTACGACAATAACAACAACTACAATGATCAGTACGACAATAACAACAACAACTACAATGATCAGTACGACAACAACAACAACAACTACAATGATCAGTACGACAATAACAACAACAACTACAAAACGATCAGTGCGACAACAACAAACAAAATCAACTACAATGATCAGTACGAATAACAACAGTCAACCCAAATGATGAAAATGACACACAACAACAACAACGCAACATTAGTACTACAATAACAACTACTACAAATGATCAGTACGACAATAACAACAACAACAACTACAAATGAGGACCAGCACGACAATAAACAAACAAACTACAATGATCAGTACGACAATAACAACAACAACTACAATGATTAGCAAGTACGAGAATAACAACAACAACTACAATGATTAGCAATGATAACAACAACAACAACAACAATGATCAGTACTACAATAACAACAACAACTACAATGATCAGTACGACAATAACAACAACAACTACAATGATCAGTACGACAATAACAACAACAACAACAATGATCAGTACTACAATAACAACAACAACTACAATGATCAGTACGACAATAACAACAACTACAATGATCAGTACGACAATAACAACAACTACAATGATCAGTACGACAATAACAACAACAACAACAATGATCAGTACGACAATAACAACAACTACAATGATTAGTACGACAATAACAACAACAACAACTACAATGATAAGTACTACAATAACAACAACAACTACAATGATTAGTACGACAATAACAACAACAACTACAATGATCAGTACTACAATAACAACAACAACTACAATGATTAGTACTACAATAACAACAACAACTACAATGATCAGTACTACAATAACAACAACTACAATGATCAGTACTACAATAACAACAACAACTACAATGATTAGTACTACAATAACAACAACAACTACAATGATCAGTACTACAATAACAACAACTACAATGATTAGTACGACAATAACAACAACTACGATACCGAGTGAATAGCATAAAAGCTCTTAGGTACTTCCAACAAAAAAGTACCTTTCATATACCTATTTTACACCACCTGACGTACACATACTCACAAATACACGGCTAAAAAAACCCAGAATAAATAGATATCGTCTCTTTTAGCTGTAAATTATGCAGGAAAAATGCTGACTGATCATTAAAGAGACAAATATCCCTGAACACATTGCAACAAATTGAGTTTCAGTGAACGAGAGAAAGAAACGCCCCATTTAGCCCCCCAACAATGTATATAATAACACGTAAAACTATTAATGGTTGTGATGGATATAATTTGTGTATGAAAAGTTACATTGAAATATGGGTTTAGAAAAAATCACCGGGTTTTATAACACACACACACACACACACACACACACACACCACACACACACACACACACACACACACACACACACATATATATATATATATATATATATATATATATATATATATATATATATATATATATATATATATATATATATATATATATATATATATATATATATCACTATGTGGTATTACTCCGGTATGAAAAAATATGAAACAACTGGTTTTTTACTCTCAGGTGTGGACGACTACATGATACAATTAACATTCTACAAATAAGTGCAAAAAATTCACATATATATATATTTTAAACTATTATAACATTTTTAACATTGAAGTCCCGTTAACGTGTTTTTATATATATTAACCAACTTTAAAAGGTAAATAACTTCAAGGTTTTTTAATAAGGGTTTAGATCGTGGTGTTATTCATTACTTGGTCATGTTATTGAGGCTGTGGTACTGTCATCAGGTACTTCGAGTTAACTATAAGACCAACATAAACAAAATCTAATTCATAAG
This sequence comes from Homarus americanus, assembly GCF_018991925.1. Taxonomy (NCBI): domain Eukaryota; kingdom Metazoa; phylum Arthropoda; class Malacostraca; order Decapoda; family Nephropidae; genus Homarus; species Homarus americanus. The sequence goes on from NW_024712990.1 coordinate 155,718, forward strand.
ACATCCTCGTTAATTACTCTCTCTTCACCGTGTTGTCTTAATGATAATTGTCCTCGACTTATAGATGCATCACGTTAATCACTCAACTATTAATCTATTCATCAATTACAATGTGGAGGGAAGAATCACGTCCAGTAGTGATGGTAGGGAGGAACAGTGGTATAAGTCCACATGGTGAATATATTTAACTAGCTATATAATTACCCCCTTAGATTATATCCTCAATATTTATCAATTTCATTCTACCGTTGTTTTTCTTATTTATTGTACGACCATATTTATTCTTTCTTTGTTTTTTATTTAGACTTTACTATATAAATATACGTGAGTCTGTAGAGTAGTGACATCAAAATCCATTCCTCTCATCAGCGTCTCTACACACCAGCCTCCGCCACCACACATCACGGTCCCTGACACACACCCCCACTTTACCTCTCCCGTATTTGCATTCCTCTCTACTCCCCAGTGAGAACACGATCCCTATAACCCATTAGAGATTAAGATGAAAGTCCTCCCGCCGCCTTGGAGAAATGTGGGGAGTGTGGGTAGGATAGGGAGAAGACAGAGGAGGAAGGAGGGATAGAGGGGTTAGGAGGGATGGAGGAAAAGGGAGAAGGACAGAAGGGGAGAGGAGGGGGGTGGACAGAGGGGTGGAGAAGGAGGAATGGGAGATAAGGAGGGGGGCAGAGGGTGGGGGAGGGAGAGAGATGAATAGGAATTAGCGGGATAATCCTGAGGGAGATAATTTCAGGGTACTGGGTTGAGTGAGTGAGGATCGTGGTGATGGGACACACTAAACGGCCTCCGTGTATCGTAATCTTCCTCACTTCATTATTCCATTTTTTATCGTTTTTTTTATTATAACTATTAATATATTTACTCTCATTCGTTGTTTATTATTGTTCCTGAATCGGTAATTGTTGTACCTAAGTTTCAAAGTCACTCACACAAGCTCCCACTACTGTACACACGGAGTTCATTAATGATGTTTGAAACAAGTTGTCACTCACGTTGACAGGCAGACAGAGAGAGAGAGAGGAAAAATATAGATATGTAAATAGACAGATACCCCAAGAGAGAGAAAGAGTGAGGTTTATAAACAGGCGTTCTCTCTCTCTCTCTCTCTCTCTCTCTCTCACTGCCCATCTACCTATATGTCTCTCTCTCTCTCTGTCTGTCTGTGTCGCCATCTTTTCTCTCATTCACCTTCACTACACAGACTTGACAGTGTGAACAAAATCTGAACTGAGATATTGGTCGTTTAATCGTGTGAAATTTCCCCCCGATAGAAAGTTGTCATTACGCACCATTTACTTTTTGCTGCAGAGTTAAACAAGAGAAAGAGAATGAGAGAGGGAGATGAGAAGAATATATATAGAAAGAGATATATGGAAAAGGGAGAGGTTAATTATGTTCTCTCTCTCTTCCTCTCTTTCTCTTTCTCTCTCTATATTTCTCTCTCTCTCAATTGTATTCTTTTGTTGTCGTTTATATTTTAACTTTCTCTCTTCTCTGTTCTCTCTCTCTCTCTCTCTCTCTCTCTCTCTCTCTCTGCTCCCCTTCTTTCTTTCATACAATTCCTCTCTTTTATCTTTCAATTCTCTATAAATTTTCATGCTCAAATCTACTTAATTGTCATTTTCTTTTCTCTTTTTCTCAATCGTCTCTTTGTCTCTGATTAACTATCATTTCTTAATCTTTCCCTTTAACACTTCACCATTCTCCTCTCTCGCTATTTCCATTTTCGCTCTACCTTTCTGCCAGGGAAACCATAATGGGTAAAATGGAGGAAAGTTCCATTTGGAGGCACTCAGAGAGGGAAACCTAACTTGGAGAGAAGGAGGTGTTGACTTTCATGTACTGAGGCAGATGGGAGAGAGAGGAGGGGGGATAAGGGGGGGGGGAATGTGAGAGAAAGAAGGGGGAGGGAAGGAGGGGAGAAAAGAGAGAGGGAGGAAGGAGGTCCAGTATAAGTGAGAGAGAGAGAGAGAGAGAGATCTTACTAACTCTTCACAAGGCCCTGGCTGGTTATTACTAAGCTGGGACGAATTTAGGTAAAGTCTTTATGTAATTTTGAAGATTTTTTTTTAGCTGAAATTGGATAGTTAGAGTTGGATCTTAAGTCACCACTAATAAGAATAATTTATCGTAGGAACATTTGAAAGTTTTGATGAATTTACTAATTCATTAAATACAAAAAAAAAAATTAACTAGCCAATCACAATCCACTATCCACAGTTTAGGATTTGAATTCACACTTTTTTTATCCAATTAAATTAAAAAAAAATACCATAAGCCAAAAAAAAAGTCAGATTGATGAATTGAAAGTTGAATTATCCTCTTATAATTGGTATAAATACGCTGGGTCCAAAAGGTCATTATATCGTATCTATATTTGGCGGTGAACCTTTTGATGCGATAAACTAAATTAATGTTGATGGTTATTAGTGAATGGTTATTTCAGGTTAAAAATGTCAAGTGAGGTGGTTAAACCAGGACGGGTGTTTGTAGGGAAGAGAAGGTTATGTTAGAGTGGATTAAAGAGAGGAGAGAGGATGGATGGATACATACATACATACATACATACATACATATTGAACCTAAAACCAAGATAAATTTTTCAATTACAAAATTTCGGATGTATGAAAAGGGGATAATTTTTTTGACAAGAGAAGACAAGGTGATAGTTTCCTATTGGGGAGACATTATATAGGAGAAGAGTGCACCTGGGAAAACCTAATTACATTTTATAGTTAACTGGTCAACACCTGTATTTCTCTACCTTAATTAGCTGGAGTAGAGTTGACAGACAGATGATTAAGTAATTATACGATTTATTGCATGTCTTTAACTGTAATTAGTTAGATTATAGTGAACAGACCGAAAGACAGATAGAAACAACAAGGAAATAATTTGAGTTAGGGATTTTTTTTCTAATTAGTTGAGATAAAGTAGACAGACAGACACAGACAGACAGACAGACACAGACAGACAGACAGACAGACAGACAGACAGACTATTCATGAATGATCACTGCAAACAAAAAAGAACAAAATAAATTACCTCATCTTCGACATCTAATGATCCAATTTCACAGCTCATTGTAGTTCCATAAAACTGTGCAATTCTCTTTCAGGAGAGAGCATAAAAATAGCATACCCTAGGACCACTGTACCCCAGGACCACTGTACCCCAGGACCACTGTACCCCAGGACCACTCAGGACCACTGTACCCCAGGACCACTGTACCCCAGGACCACTGTACCCCAGGACCACTGTGCCCCCAGGACCACTGTACCCCCAGGACCACTGTACCCCAGGACCCTGGGTGGACCACTGCCCCCAGGACCACTGTACCCCGGACCACTGTGCCCCGGGACCACCCCACCACTGCACCCCAGGACCACTGTGCCCCCCAGGACCACTGTGTGCCCCAGGACCACTGCCACAGGATCATGTACCCCAGGACCACTGTACCCCAGGACCACTGTACCCCACCACTGGACCACTGTGCCCCAGGACCAGTGTACCACAGGATCCCAGGACCACTGTACAGGACCACTGTACCCCAGGGACCACTGTGCCCCCAGGACCACTGTACCCCAGGACCACTGTACCCCAGGGACCACTGTGCCCAGGGACCACTGTGCCCCCAGGACCCCCCCAGGACCACTGTGCCCCAGGACCACTGTACCAGGACCACTGTGCCCCGGGACCACTGGTGTACCACTGTGCCCCAGGACCACTGTGCCCCAGGGACCACTGTACCCCAGGACCACTGTACCCCAGGACCACTGTACCCCAGGACCACTGTACCCCAGGACCACTGTACCCCAGGGACCACTGTACCCCAGGACCACTGTACCCCAGGACCAGTGTGCCCCAGGACCACTGTGCCCCAGGACCACTGTAGGACCCCCCAGGTGCCCCAGGGACCACTGTACCCCAGGACCCCCCCGACCACTGTACCCAGGACCACTGTGCCTCAGGACCACTGCCCCCAGGACCACTGTGCCCCAGGACCACTGCACCCCAGGACCACTGTGCCCCAGGACCAGTGTGCCCCAGGACCACTGTACCCCAGGACCACTGTGCCTCCCAGGACCAGTGTGCCCCAGCACCACTGCACCCCAGGACCACTGGGACCACTGCACCCAGGACCACTGTGCCCCCAGCACCACTGCCCAGGACCACTGTGCCCCCAGGACCACTGTGCCACTGTACCAGGACCACTGTGCCCCAGCACCACTGTACCCCAGGACCACTGTGCCCCAGGACCAGTGCCCCCAGGACCACTGCCCCAGGACCACTGCACCCCAGGACCACTGCCCCTGTGCACCACTGCACCACCCAGGACCACTGTGCCCCAGCACCACTACCCCAGGACCACTGTGCCCCAGTGCCCCAGCTGCACCCCAGGACCACTGTGCCCCAGGGACCACTGTGCCCGGGACCAGTGTACCCCAGGACCACTGCCAGGACCACTGTGCCCCCAGGACCACTGCCCCCCCAGGGACCACTGTGCCCAGGACCACTGCACCCCAGGACCACTGTGCCCAGGACCACTGTTGACCCAGGACCCCCAGGACCACTGTGCCCCAGGACCACTGACCCCCAGGACCACTGTACCACTGTACCCCAGGACAGTGTGCCCCTGCCCTGTGCCCCAGGACCACTGAGGACCACTGTGCCCAGGACCACTGTGCCCCAGTGTGCTGTACCCCCCCAGGACCACTGACCCCAGGACCACTGTGGGACCACTGTACCCCAGGACCACTGTACCCCAGGACCAGTGCCCCAGCCCACTGTGCCCCAGGACCTGTGTACCCCAGGACCACATGGGACCACTGTGCCCCAGGACTGTGTGCCCCAGGACCAGTGTGCCCCAGGACCACTGTGCCCCAGGACCAGTGTGCCCCAGGGACCACTGTGCCCCCAGGACCACTGCCCCAGGACCACTGTACCCCCAGGACCACTGTGTGCCCCAGGGCCCCAGTGCCCCAGGACCCCCCAGGACTGTACCCCAGGACCACTGCACCCCAGGACCACTGTACCCCAGGACCACTGTGCCCCAGGACCCCCAGTGTGACCCCCAGGACCAGTGTGCCCCAGCACCACTGTGCCCAGGGACCAGTGTACCCCAGCCCCTGCCCCAGGACCACTGTGCCCCAGGACCAGTGTGCCCCAGCACCACTGTGCCCCAGGACCACTGTACCCCAGGACCACTGTGCCCCAGGACCACTACCCCAGACCACTGCACCCCAGGACCACTGTACCCCAGGACCACTGTACCCCAGGACCCTGTGCAGGACCAGTGTGCCCACCCCCAGGACCAGTGTGCCCCACCACTGTGCCCAGGACCACTGTGCCCCAGGACCACTGTGCCCCAGCACCATACCCCCAGGACCACTGTACCCCAGGACCAGTGTACCCCAGGACCACTGTGCCCTGGGACCACTGTGCCACCAGCACCACTGTACCCAGGACCACTGTGCCCCCAGGACCACTGTGCCCCAGGACCACTGTACCCCAGGACCAGTGTACCCCAGGACCACTGGGACCAGGGTGCCCCAGTGACCACTGTACCCCAGGACCACCCTGTGCCCCCTGCACCCAGGACCACTGTACCACCCCAGGACCACTGTGGACCACTGTGCCCCCCAGGACCAGTGTGCCCCACCACTGTACCCCCAGGCCACTGCCCAGGGACCACTGTACCCCCAGTGACCACCCCAGGACCACTGTACCCCAGGTACCCCAGGACCACCCCCAGGACCACTGTACCCCAGGACCACTGTACCCCAGGACCAGTGTGCCCCCAGGACCACTGCCCAGGACCAGTGTGCCCCAGGACCACTGTGCCCCCAGGACCAGTGTGCCCCAGCACCACTGTACCCCAGGGACCACTCCCCAGGGACCAGTATACCCCAGGACCACTGTGCCCCAGGACCACTGTACCCCAGGGACCACTGTACCCCAGGACCAGTGTGCCCCAGGACACCACTGTACCCCAGGACCAGTGTGCCCCAGGATAAGCATTGCTCCAGGCCACTGTACCCCAGGACCACTGCACCCCAGGACCACTGTACCCCAGCACCACTGTGCCCCAGCACCACTGTGCCCCAGGACCACTGTACCCCAGGGCCAGTGTACCCCAGGATAATGTACTCCAGGACCACTGCCCCAGGACCACTGTACCCCAGGACAGTGTGCCCCAGCACCACTGCCCAGGGACACACTGTACCCTAGGACCAGTGTACCCCAGCACCACTGTACCCAGGGACCACTGTGCCCTCAGGACCACTGTGCCCCAGCACCACTGTGCCCCAGCACCACTGTACCCCAGGACCACTGTACCCCAGGACCACTGTGCCCCAGTACCACTGCACAGGACCACTGTACCCCAGGGACCACTGTACCCCCAGGACCAGTGTGCCCCAACACCACTGCAGGGACCACTGTACCCCAGGGACCAGTATGACCCCAGGACCACTGTACCCCAGAACCACTGTACCCCAGGGACCACTGTCCCCCAGGACCAGTGTGACCCCAGGACCACTGTACCCCAGGACCAGTGTACCCCCAGGATAATGTACTCAGGACACCACCTGTACAGGACCACTGTACCTCCAGGCTGTACCCCAGCACCATTGTACCCCAGGACCACTGTACCCCAGGGCCAGTGTACCCCAGGATAATGTGCTCAGGACCACTGTGCCCCAGGACCACTGTACCCCAGGACCAGTGTACCCCAGCACCACTGTACCCCAGGGACCTGTACCCTAAACTGTGTACCCTAGGACCACTCTAACCCCAGGACCACTGTACCCCAGGACCAGTGTGCCCCAGCACCTCTGCCCCCAGGACCACTGTACCCCAGTACCACTGCACCCCAGGACCACTGTACAGGGACCACTGCCCCAGGACCAGTGTACCCCAGCACCACTGTACCCCAGGGACCACTGTGCCCCAGGACCAGTACATACCCCAGGACCACTGTACCAGGACATGTACCCCAGGACCACTGTACCCCAGGACCAGTGTGCCCCAGGACCACTGTACCCCAGGACGACTGACCCCAGGACAATACCCCAGGACCACGCAGCACTGAACCAGTGTACCCCAGGACTAACGTGCCAATACTCAACAAAACCTAGATATACTTTCTCCGTCATTCTGGTGTCAAGTGAGAACATCGGGTTAGAGTCTCAGTGTAGTTTTGATGCCATTTTTACGTTGTTGTTTAAGTATAAAGTTCAGTTGTATTCTTCTATTCACACTTAAAAGGAAAATTCACCCAACGAATTTTTAATAAAACCATTTTGTACAGTAGCTTAAGTGAGATAGATACGTTCACTTAACTCCAACTACGATAAAAATTTTAATTTAATAATCTTTGAGAATCACCCTTCGTGTTTTAACTTAAGTGAGCCAATTAGATACATTCAGTTACGAGGAAAATTGAACGTACAAATCTCTGAGAAACGACATTAAACGACAATTGTACAAAACTATGGTACAGTTCACAGGAGGTTCACACAATCCAGGTACAACCTTTATGTGGGTTGATCACCTTACTACCCGATCAGCAGAATGTAACCTCTAGGGAAATAGACACTGCAATGCGGGTAGGGTACGAGAGAGAGAGAGAGAGAGATAACTTTGGTGTTTGCCAATATATTAGTGAAGATGCATGTGAATACCCTCTAACTGTGTGTATGTGTGTGTGTGTGTGTGTGTGTGTGTGTGTGTGTGTGTGTGTGTGTGTACATAGAGAAACACGAATATATAGATACATACACACCAAAACTACTGTGCCTTTACATTATGCACAGCTAAACTCCCTCTCTTCCCCGAACAATCACCTCCGCCTCCCCGCTCCCTGGTCAGGTAGTCCCGACAACACACCCCAGCGAGACACAACACGAGACATTTAACGATGGGGCTGGGCGGGGCTGAACGGTGAAGAACGGGGCTGGACGGGGCTGGATGGGGCTGTGCGGGGAAGAGCGGGGCGGGAATGGGCTGAACTGGGCTGAACGGGGCTGGATGGGGCCAAGCTATAGCGTACCAGGTCCCATCTGGTTGTAGTTCAATATATATCAAGGTTAGGTTGAGGTTAGGTTAGGTTAGGTTAGGTTAGGTTAGGTTAGGTTAGGTTAGGTTGATTACGTCTGTATGATATCTAGCTCTCGTTAGCTTAGGTTCGAGCATGCTGGTTTAAGCTTCGAATCGTGTCCGAATCTGTTGATTAGTGAGTCACGGTTGAACGCTGGAACGAAGCCTAAGTTATCGCTGTGTATATCAAGAGAAAGCGTGTACGGTCGTCAGCACTAATGGCGTCCTCCTCCCAAAATATTGCTCTGAATTTACGTGGCAATTAACACTTTCCACCGTTGCTGCTATGTGTGGGACGAACGAGATTATAGAGAGAGAAAGGGAAAGGAGAGAAGGAGTGAAGGGAATAAAGAGGAGGAGACAGAAGGAGAGAGTAGAAGGATGTAGAGGAAGGGAGAGAAGAAAGAAGAGCGGACGAAGAAGAAGAAGTGGTGGAAGGAGAGAAGGAGAGAGAAAGAGGGGACGAAGAAGAAGAAGTAGTGGAAGGGAGAAAAGGAGAGAGAAAGGGGGAGGAAAGGGAAGAAGTGAAGTAAACAAAAATGTAAGGGGGGGGACGGATAGTACAAGGGAGATAGTGGAAAGAATGCGAAACAGACAAAGAGCCAGACAGTACAAACCTCGACGTGAACTCTACAATGTATCAGTCAAACTCCCATTTAACGTGTACTAAGCCTTCCACCACTGTTAATCGCCCCAGCCCAGTTACCGCCACAGTAATTCTCACAGTAGACAACACCATATCCTCACCTTATCCTCACCACGACAATCAGATGGTCAGGGAGGGTGATTATAGCCTCAGTTACTGAAATCCTTCCCAGAAATCCAAATCATAACATGTGGTCATAGAAGGCATGTAGTTATTCAGTCATCCCTTTGAGTACGATGAGTTAACCCCTTGAATAAAATAGAATCGTACTCGAGGAATAGGTTATTGTACTCGAAGGCTTTAAGATATCGTACTAAAGGAGTTAGTTTACTGTTAACTGTATTCTGTAATGGAAGAGTTTACAACACTACACAATGTTCTGTATTCTCTCTGATACAGACATATTAGATATATTTTTGGTGCATCAAGTTATTATTGTTAAAGGGACTAGAATACACTGACCTTCACCTTTGACCTTTGACTCGTACAGCATAGCACCTAGGGCTTATGTTGGCGAACCTTGCTTAAATAAATATTCTGTTATCCTGCTGCCATACATAGATATATATAAATAACACAAACTAACACAAAAATATACCTCAACATAAGATTCTTAACACATCAACTAACTCGTCAACACACAGAGAGTCCTAACAATCTCACTGTCCTTGAGGTGGTGGTGAACACACTCGATTTGCAAGAGAGAAGTCCCGGGTGTGTTTCCCTTGAGAGTTAGACCACTGGAAGAGTCAGTTGGCTCTATTTGCCTCTGTACACCCAACACTGATTGGGACGCTGAATATAAATTGATTGGAAGATCGTGCTCCGTTTTCCGAGGGTAATAGTTAAACTTTGGAATTGGCGGGGCAGCTGACCCTTCATGTTAGTCCTTGACACTGGCCTACACAACACAGGGTGAGGTTGTTGTGGATACAGGAATTTTTAGACTCCATTTGAGATGTCCTGGAAGAAGAGTGTCCCGGGCCGAGGGTAAGCAACCTATTATGGGACGGTACCTTAATATATCAGTTCCTACAGTGTATAAGTGTCCATTATATATGTTTGTGATGTATTGGAAGAACATTGCCAACAAAATATGATTAGATACATTAAGTGTGTCTACTAATGAGGCATATTTCTGTATATTTTGTGTGTGTGTGTTTACAAATATTACTCGCACGTGTGTGTGTGTGTGTGTGTGTGTGTGTGTGTGTGTGTGTGTGTGTGTGTGTGTGTGTGTGTGTGTGTACTGTTCGACTATTATTAAGAACTACCTCTCCCCCCCTACCCCCGCCCCTACCTTAGCACGTATCACATGTTCCTGAGCTAACAACTATTTAATTCCTGTTTACTTAAGATAACAGTAGAGGGAGTGAGATGAGAGCAGTACAAACATGACTCATTATACATATCAGACCACTTGTCCATTCACGTCTCACCCTCCACCGTGCCCCTCCACCAATAGCGTGTCTCCTTTTCAGTGACGTCATGTGGCTGTCACGTGTTTCCATATCTATGACGTCACGTGTGCCTAAAGTCTGGCTTGGATATTTAGATTAATTTGATCTTTTAGAGGAAAATTACACCACCCGCCTACTCCATATCTTACCCACACCACGGCCTCCCTTTACTCACATCAGTTCTCCTCCTTCACCTCCTCCTCTCTTTCCTCCTTCTCATCTTCCCCTTCCCCCTCCCCCTTACCCCAACACTCCTCCTCCTCCACACCCCCCCTACTTAGCCACACCACCACCTCTTACCCAAACATCTTTCACATCAACGGAGCTCCACCCAAGTGACTTCAGTCGGGTGAATATTTATACTTTTTTCCCCATTTTCTTTGAAGGGAACTTTTTGTTCTCCCCCGCCAGTGATGTTATATTAAACATCCAGAGAGGAACTACACCATATAGGACGGGAGGAGAGTCAGGGTGTGTTTTTTTTTTATTCAAGTGGTTAAGGTTTGAGTGGGTGTCTTAATAACAGCTGTACTTGAAAGGCTAGAGTCACTAGAGGATAAGGACTGACTTGAGTAGAGGGTATGAACTGACTTGTACTCGTATGGCCTGGTAAGAGTGTGGATAGAGAGAGAGAGAGAGAGAGAGAGAGAGAGAGAGAGAGAGAGAGAGAGAGAGAGAGGTTCATCTCATACTTCCACGAAACAAGACCAACACATTAGATTAAAATAACATAAACAATTAATGAAAGAACATTTATTTCAATAGAAACTCTACCATAGTTGGACCACTTGCCTCTATTATTAACTTTTACTCTCAAACTGTTGGATTTCTTAAGGGTTACAGGTTAAATAGGGATCAGTGTTAATAGGGAGTCAGTCTTAATAAGGGTCAGTGTTAATAGGGTGTCAGCTTTAATAGGGTGTCAGTCTTAATAGGGAGTCAGTCTTAATAGGGTGTCAGTCTTAATAGGGTGTCAGCTTTAATAGGGTGTCAGCTTTAATAGGGTGTCAGTCTTAAGAGCGTGTCAGTCTTAATAGGGTGTCAGCCTTAATGGGGTGTCAGTCTTAATAGGGTGTCAGTCTTAATAGGGTGTCAGTCTTAATGGGGTGTCAGTGTTAATAGGGTGTCAGTCTTAATAGGGAGTCAGTCTTAATAGGGTGTCAGTCTTAATAGGGAGTCAGTCTTAATAGGGTGTCAGTCTTAATAAGGGTCAGTCTTAATAGGGTGTCAGTCTTAATAGGGTGTCAGTCTTAATAGGGTGTCAGTCTCAATAGGGTGTCAGTCTTAATAAGGAGTCAGTCTTAATGGGGTGTCAGTCTTAATAGGTCTTAATGGTGTCAGTCTTAAGTCTTAATGGGGTGTCAGTCTTAATGGGGTGTCAGTCTTAATGGGGTGTCAGTCTTAATGGGGTGTCAGTCTTAATGGGGTGTCGTCTTAAGTCTTAATGGGGTGTCAATCTTAATGGGTGTCAGTCTTAATAGGTGTCAGTCTTTAATAGGGTGTCAGTCTTAATAGTCAGTCTTAATAGGGTGTCAGTCTTAATAGGTGTGTCCAGTCTTAATAGGTGTCAGTCTTAATAATAATAGGGTGTCAGTCTTAATAGGTGTCAGTCTTAATAAGTCAATCTTAATAAGGGTCAGTGTTAATAGGGTGTCAGCTTTAATAGGTGTCAGTCTTAATAAGTCAGTCTTAATAGGGTGTCAGTCTTAATAGGGTGTCAGTCTTAATAGGGTGTCAATCTTAATAGGGTGTCAGTCTTAATAGGGTGTCAGTCTTAATAGGAGTCAATCTTAATAAGGGTCAGTGTTAATAGGGTGTCAGCTTTAATAGGGTGTCAGTCTTAATAGGGTGTCAGTCTTAATAGGGTACCAGTCTTAATAGGGTACCAGTCTTAATGGGGTGTCAGTCTTAATAAGGTGTCAGTCTTAATAGGGTGTCAGTCTTAATGGGGTGTCAGTCTTAATGGGGTGTCAGTCTTAATAGGGATCATTCTTAATAGGGCCAGTTTTAATAGGTTTCAACCCAATAAATAGACAACAGCCATTAATAGACTCCAATCCTTAATAGACTCCAATCCTTAATAAACTCCAATCCATAATAGACTCCAATCCATAATAGACTCCAATCCTTAATAGACTCCAATCCTTAATAGACTCCAATCCTTAATAGACTCCAATCCTTAATAGACTCCAATCCTTAATAGACTCCAATCCTTAATAGACTCCAATCCTTAATAGACTCCAATCCTTAATAGACTCCAATCCATAATAGACTCCAATCCTTAATAGACTCCAATCCATAATAGACTCCAATCCATAATAGACTCCAATCCTTAATAGACTCCAATCCTTAATAGACTCCAATCCTTAATAGACTCCAATCCTTAATAAACCCCCAATCCTTGAAATAGAACACTGATATTAGTAAGTTTAAAAGGTTCTAATCTTTCATCTTAATTAATGTTCTGTAACTAATCTCAGCACTTGTTAGTCATAAAAGATAATATCTAACCTTGAAAGACTTATGGTAAGGTGAAAATATTAATGAATGTCTATTAAATACCCTTAATTCTCACTCCTAAATTCAACATCATCGATTTTTTTTAGTAATGAATATGGCTGAACATAATTTATTCAGTTTCACATTTTTGTAGTCTATAGGGAGATGATTTAATATGTACAGTATGTGAATATTTTATCCCTGCCTCTCCCCTGTTGAATAATCTGTAGGTATTTTTAAATGATCAATATAGATATATTTACCTCACCTCCAGGTCGTGTTAGCTTTGTGGTTTTAGGTTATTAAGATTTTTTTTATTAGGAAGAAACCCTCGATTTTTTTAAAGTATGATTTCTGCGGATTTGTTTTACGAATACAATAAAAATATCGAAGAAGAAGAAGAAGAAGAAGAAAGAAAATGTAAAAAAAAAAAACGTAAAATGATAAAGAAAATTAAAAAAGAACGAAAGGAATAACACGATAAAAAGAAGGAAGTACAATATCAACACTGGTATCGTCACCACCAGACTCAATATGTTGACAATGAGTCAAGATCCGGAGTCACTCAGTGTTAACCACAAGTCTTCTCAACAGGTGTAGAGCCAAACTTAATAATATAAATAGCATCAAAACAATACACTGTACTCAATCGTGTGTAGTCAGATTGTCAAACTTTCATATCTGTGATGAGAAATTGTATCACCCATTGAGATGTTTTGTTTTAATTTGTGACCCAAGTAAAAAAAATTATCGTAAATAAATTTCTTAATGATAAACTTAACTGCTTCTTAAAACGTAATAGTTACTAAATACTCTTATCTAGGATACGTAAGTTGCCATCATACCTGTCAACAAGTTCACAGGTATGATGGCCAATCCCTTCCTGTGGGTCGCTTCATATAGCTTTCCGTAGCAGCTCCACAATAGCTTCATCCCCAACACACCGCCGGCCTCCCGTGTGAGCTACAGTCCAGTGTTGTATACGGGATATGTTTTCACTTGTTGGCGTCGTCAATACTACACAATACACGGGCAGCATAACATGTTTTCTACAACAAGATTCGTGAATATAACAGTAAATCAACTTTTACCGCCATGTTCCTCAAGGAGATGTATTCTGTTATTCGTGAACACTCACTGGGGAACAATCACAGATTTTAGTATAGTGACTGATACCTCGTAAACTCTGACTCGTTGTGGAGTGTGAGGATGAAACCGATGCTGAATAACACAGTGACCGTGAGTAAACACCATTAACGTTAACTGTATTACCACTTTAACCTTCTACTACACTTTATACTTATTGCATTATGTCTTGCAATGCTTTAATTGGAATAATAGTTCATAAAATCAATGACATATCTTCGTAGTTCACATTTCTGTTAATTATCAGTGCGCATATTAATTTCATCTTAATTTAAGGTTTGTAATTATCTGTTCAGTGCTTCATATTACAAGGTGTTACGCCGTCTCTTAATTTACTTAAATATCCAGGTTCTAGGCGTAACCAAACAAAAAAAGTGAAGTAAATTAAAAGAGAATAAAAATAAATAAAGTAAACCTTTAAGAATTTAATTAATTAAATATTAACACAATAAAGAGCCTCGTAGGCTGTCACAACAAATTGATTCACCATCGAAACTTTTAAGACACAAATGATACTAAACATCGAAACATCAAAAGAATAAAAATAAAGCATTGGATTACGTTAACACTGCATAAACATATAAAAACTAACACTGAAATTAACTAACGTGAAACAACACTGAATTACTTAAATGTAACGAAGCAAATACTGATGGACATAAATAGAGACATAAATAGGTACTCACATAGATATACCACATTGGTGGCGACAGGAACAACACAAATAAATTAAGTATAAGTAACAGGTGACGAGTGTCACTCAAAGGATGTTAACTGTATGACAAGAGGACTGAACTAACTCCGTCAGTTGGTGGGTCCTATATATAAGGTCGGCTCCAAACGCCACCCGCCGGTGGGTCGTTTAACGATGCAGATGGTCGTTAGAGAACAAAGAATACTTGTTACAATACTAAATAAAGAAATAAGATGGGCTTGAACAAATAATAACAGTTAAAACCTTAACAGCACAGGGTAAGGTGACTAGACTATATAATAGTAAATTTAACACATCATTACAGGAATAATATGGAACAACATGGGAGTATGTTATATATAAAAAAAAATAGAAAAATACGACACGGTCGTAACAAAGGGCACAGTTTACCATCAATATGTTATCTTAAGTTATATACTAAATTCTGACGTAGAGAATAACACTTGTATATTTCGGTTCACTTTACACGTTACAATAGCATCCTAGGTTCCTCCACGTGACGTGTAATTACAACAAACAACATTACATAACACTTGAGCCACCGGCGTATTGTTCTATGTAATATATTCTTTACCTCTGTTTAACACTGACAATGGATATATTATTACTCCCAGGCGTTTAATAATCCTCACGTATACCGTTACATAAATTTCTTACCTCTGCCCCCCAGGTAAAATTCAGTCTGTCAGTGGCCATAGTTTCTTTATTACACTTTAATCTACGAATTTTTAAGTATTTGGTAATTTTTGTTTCTCAGAATTTCCTCCACTTTATCCCTAAATTTTGTCCTGGCTTTTCCTCGTGGTCTTGTACCCTCAGGTTACGTAAATCATCTCATATTTACAAACTTCTACCTCATTTATCCTCCCTAGCAGGTGTCCCAGCCAAGTACCTACCTGTGATACCTGGGACACTTCTGGTATATTTAATATTGATGTGTGCTCTCTCTCTCTCTCTCTCTCTCTCTCTCTCTCTCTCTCTCTCTCTCTTGTTTGCTCTACGTGGTGTCATCTCGGTGGGTTGAATTGTAACCCTATCCTCACTATTTCTCGACCAACTCTCTGCCTTATGATGCTAAAATCCTTCAACACTTGATATTTTAACTATATTTAATTCATTATCATTTCCTTTGAGTTTATTTTATTTCCCTATTCTTTAAACTTTTATTTGTACATTTATCACCGTCTTCTTCTCTTTGGTGATCTAATTACCTCACACACACACACACACACACACACACACACACACACACACACACACACACACACACACACAAATATTGAGACACAAACAGAGGCGTGATGAGGTTCCCGTCATGTCCATAGTCAATACCTCTACACTCACAGGAGCTACAACACATATAAGGAAGAGTGCGTGAAGGTCTTCTGCCTATTTCTCTTCTTCCTCTTCCTCTTCTCCCTCCTCCTTCTCCACCTTCACGTACTCCTTCACCTCCTCCTCCTCCTCCTCCTCCACCCCTCCCTCCTCCTCCTCTTTAAGGTACTGTACTTCCTGTTGTGTCTCACTGTCTCTTGATCAAGGTTCTACGGGTTGCTGGCGGAAGGGAAGGAGAGAGACGAGAGATGAAGAGGAAGAGTACAGAGGAAATGAGAGATGTGAGGAGACAATGGTACAGAGAGAGAGAGAGAGAGAGAGGAAAGGGGTAAGGAAGAGTAGAGGAGAGAGAGCGAGAGAATCTTAGGTGATGGGAGACTGGAGAAGAGAGACAGGTAAGGGGAAAAAGAGAGAGCGGTAGGGAAAAGGAGAGTGGTGAGGGGAGAGGACGAAAGGGGTGAGGGAGAGGGGTGGTAGGGGAAGGAAAAGGGGGAACAAGAAAAACATATAGGGGTAATAATAATAAACAATGGAAATGGATATAATAAAGAATAATAGAAACACTAGAGGAGAAGAAGGAGGAGGAGGAGGAGGAGGAGAAGGAGAGCTCGGTATGGAACACTGTAGGGTGGGTGAAGGAGCAGAACAAGTGGGATGAGGAAGGAGTCGGTAAGGCAGGCTCTGGATGGGTGTGGGCGCCCTTGGTCACGCCCGTGGGTGGGGGAGGAGATAGTGAAGAGCGAATCAACCACATTCATCGTTCTACCACTGTATTGATCAAGTCGTCTCGCTGTGCCTCGTGCTTTTATTTCGCTACAGTGAGTCGTTCAGTTGTATTACTTGTTTGTTTTCCTCGAGTGTGTGTGTGTGTGTGTGTGTGTGTGTGTGTGTGTGTGTGCATCAGTAATAACTATAATCCTCATAACTGCTCATATCATGGTGTTTATTCAGCCAGTGCTATACACCTTTATGCTCAGGTCTATAATTGTTTTTGGACATACGTGGTAGATTATAGCCATTAATGCAGGATTTACCTGTGTATCCCGTGTCAGTGTGTGTACGATCAATTACCAAAAACGGAGTTGGAATTGCGTTTTTCGTGTTTGGAGCTGACTGTGTGTGTGCTTTCGATGGCAATTTTGAATGAAATCATATTAATGTCAGGATTTATTGCGGAAAGTATTGCGTGTGTACACAAACAAAGACCTATTTGTGCACACACAATATTTTCCTCGACAAATCTGAAAATAAATGCAATTTCATTACAGCTGCCGGTGAACACGATACATAGAAGAGTGAGGTGTGGCCTATAACACTCACTCCGTTTATATATATATATATATATATATATATATATATATATATATATATATATATATATATATATATATATATATATATATATATATATATATATATATATATTGTTACGCCGTCTCTTAATTTACTTAAAAATCCAGGTTCTAGGCGTAACCAAACATAAATGTGAAGTAAATTAAAAGGGAATAAAAATAAATAAAGTAAACCTTTAAGAAATTAATTAATTAAATATTAACACAATAAAGAGCCTCGTAGGCTGTCACAACAAAGTGATTCACCATCGAAACTTTTAAGACACAAATGATACTAAACATCGAAACATCAAAAGAATAAAAATAAAGCATTGGATTACGTTAACACTGCATAAACATATAAAAACTAACACTGAAATTAACTAACGTGAAACAACAATGAATTACTTAAATGTAACGAAGCAAATACTGATGGACATAAATAGAGACATAAATAGGTACTCACATAGATATACCACATTGGTGGCGACAGGAACAACACAAATAAATTAAGTATAAGTAACAGGTGACGAGTGTCACTCAAAGGATGTTAACTGTATGACAAGAGGACTGAACTAACTCCGTCAGTTGGTGGGTCCTATATATAAGGTCGGCTCCAAACGCCACCCGCCGGTGGGTCGTTTAACGATGCAGATGGTCGTTTAGAAACAAAGAATACTTGTTACAATACTAAATGGGTTTGAACAAATAATAACAGTTAAAACCTTAACAGCACAGGGTTAAGGTGATTAGATTATATATTAGTAAATACAACACATCATTAAAAGAATAATATGGAACATGGAAGCATTTTATATAAAAAAAATAGAAAAATACGACACGGTCGTAACAATATATATATATATATATATATATATATATATATATATTCAAAAAGCAGCTTGGACTCATTTCTTACGTGTTATCACACCGCCTGAAGCATCATCATTCGTCACTGTCACACAGGGGAAATGGTGAATAACTTGTAGTCCGTGTGTGTGTGTGTGTGTGTGTGTGTGTGTGTGTGTGTGTGTGTGTGTGTGTGTGTGTGTGTAAAAATAATAATAATAATAATAATAATAATAAACGGTTTTTTAATAGAGTTGCAGCAGGTGGCTGAAAATATACAAACTTACATGTGATTTAGACATAATAATATACGTTCAATACATTTACAGGGCTGTACAGTACATAAATCAGGAGCTGTTTATCATTTTAACAATAGATGGGATGGTGTGTTTGTGTATGTGCGTGTGTGACACACAGGGTGGTGAAATGCATCTAGAGTGGCACCATTATGTTAGTATTAAGGTGCAAGCACTGCTTGCTCCCTCTCGCTTTCAGCTGCCGCCGCTGGCTAGCCCTCGTGGCGAACAGGGAAGCAACTTGCATAAGTTTTCCCCTGCCAGTACACAGCCTCTTCACCATCAAGACTCCTGTTGTGCCTCCTCGTGGCAACACACAGTAACAGGGTGCCTCGTGGGCCCAGGCTAGATCAGCGGGGGATCTCGGAGTAGCAGTGGGCCCCAGAAGGACGGCGCGTAGGCCCACTGGCTTGTGGACACGTCCTGGCGCTTATCAACCACCGCCCCGCTGCCTTGCTGATTAACCTTGGTAGGTATAAGGCTATCGGCAGCCCATTGCAACTCTCCCTCTCCCCAGACGTTGCAACACTTGCACCACTGGATCAGGAAAAGGGAGAGCCAAGATGTGTGGTTGCAGCCTGCGCTCCTGCCTCACCACAAAATCAAGTCACGCACAGCCATCATCCAGTTCACCCTAAGTCTCATCATCAGCAAAACCCTTATACCCCCAAAAGTCCTATGGCGACAGACGAGTGGCGACGGGGACAGGCAGAGATGACTGTCGGGAATTGCGAGTCACAACTCTGCGAATGGGCGACACAGATAAGATGGTCGTTTATACATTGGGATCTAGGCAGCAGTGCAATCCGGTCCGGTCTGTGCGACTGAGCAGTCCTTTCGGGGAGCCACTCTGCTCACCCCACATGGGAAGGCTAGAAAAGGTGCCCTAAACATAGCCTGCCTAAAAACCCAACCTGACTGGGCAACCGCACCCGGCAAGGTCATCCTTATGCTGTCGAAAACACAACAAAAATCACAGATCCAAACAAAAAAGAACAATGCAACCTCTTATGGTCGCTGCATGGAATGTCAGGGCCCTTCTGGATACAGGCACAAATGCGCGTCCTGAAAGAAGAACTGCCTTTGTGGCAAAAGAGCTGTCTAGGTATAACATCAACATGGCAGCCATCAGTGAGTTCCGGCTCCCAGATGAGGGCCAAATCACAGAACGGGGGTCTGGCTACACCTTCTTCTGGAAGGGTAAGCCTGCTGCAGAGAGAAACCGCATTTATGGCGTTGGCTTTGCCATCCGCTAACGCATCCTACACAGACTAACTGAAATGCCTATTGGGATCAACGAGCGCCTCATGACGCTTCGATTCCCACTGAATCACTCACGTCATGCCTTCTTCATCAGTGCAAACTCCCCAACACTGGATGCAGAGGATGACATCAAGGAGGCCTTATATGCCGACCTTGACAGAGTGCTAACCTCTATCCCCAGAGACGAAAAGGGTGTGCTCCTTGGCGACTTCAATACCAGAGTTGGCAGAGATGCTAGCATTTGTCAGGGAACCACAGGGAGAAATGGAATTACAAATGTAATCCCAACGGCCTACTCCTTCTCAGCAAGTGTGCTGCACACAACCTCACCGGCTGACAAGTTCTAGGGTCGTGACAACACCCACGACCCAAACACTGGCATCTCAGTGACTACATCATTGTCAGGGAAAGAGATCGCCGAGATGTCCTCATCACCCGTGCCATGCGTGGCTCAGACCACTGCGACACTGATCATCAGCTTGTCAGATCCAACCTTTCACTTCACGTCGCCCCTGAACGGCGAAGGCAACAAGCCTACACAGGAGTTTTTAATACTAAACGTCTGGAGGATACAGCGGTTTCACATGCTTTCAGAGAGCAGCTCGAACATGGGCTTATAAACAACCCAACAGCAAACAACGTGAATCCCAGTGCCGAATGGGATACTCCTAATATCGTTATGACAAAACCTGCAGAGAGACCCTCGGCCAGATCAAAGGAATACACCAGGACTGGTTTGATGAAAATGACCCGGCAATCAAAGTACTCATCGATGATAAACGTGCTGCTTTTACTGACTGGCAGAACAACCTTCAGTGTCGAACCAAAGCTGATACCTTCAGCACGACGAAAGTGGCTTCCCAGCGGGAACTTCACAATCTAAAGAACGACTGTCTTAACTATAAAGCATGTGAAGCACAAAAACATGCAGATCAGCACAAGATGCAAGAATTTTTCAATTCCACTAAAACATTTTAAGGGCTAGTCACTCGTGGCGCAGCCCCCCTCCGCTCAACTGATGGTAACCACATAATTAAAGATGATGAAGGCCTCCTTCAGCGACGGAAAGAGCACAACCATTCGTTGCTCAACCGAAACACCGACGTGGAAGTCCTGACTACCCAGCAGGTCCCTCAGCATCCAAAGCTGACCAACCTCAGCTACCCTCCATCCCTGGATGAGGTAGCTACTGCCATCAAACAGATGAAAAATAACAAAGCCTCAGGGCCTGATGGAATCCCAGCCGAGTCCTCCTAAACAGACTTCCTCCTCAGGCGGAAAACTTCCTCCCAGAATCTCAATGCGGCTTTAGACCATCACGTGGCACCACTGACATGATCTTTGCTGTCCGCCAGATACAGGAACAGTGCAGGGAACAGCGTTGTGACCTGTACCTGGCTTTCATCGACCAAACCATGGCCTTCGACTCAGTCAACAGGGAAGCCCTCTGGTGGACACCTCAGCAGGTTTTGGCTGCCCACCAAAATTCATTGGCACAACTGCACAACGGCACCCAGTCTGAGTTCTTCCCCATCCAAACAGGAGTTAAACAAGGATGTGTACTGGCACCAACTCTCTTTTCCATCTTCTTGGCTGCCTTCCTTACTCTTGCCAGTGCCAATTAAGCCGACAGGTGGACACCTGGTACCGGATGAAGGGTTTTTTCAACCTAAGACGACTCCAGGCAAGAACAAGGGTAGCGGCAGCTTCCATTACTGAACTTCAGTATCCAGACGACCTCACCGTTGTTGCTCACACTGAACACGACCTACTGAAGATCCTGAACACCTACGCAGATGTGTATGCACACTTCGGCCTGGAGGTGAATGTACGTAAGACTCAGATTCTCTTTCAACCTGCCTCTGGTTCACACACACCTCCACCATCCATCCATCTTAACGGTACTACCATCTCTAATGTTGCCCACTTTCGGTATCTCGGCTCCCACCTGTACACCACCGCAGACATCGAAGAAGAGATTCAACATCAGATCAGTTGTGCATCTCAAACCTTTGGCAGACTCCGAAATCGTGTCTTCAGCTGTAGGGAGCTGAAATTATCTACAAAGCTGCACGAATATCGAGCAGTGGTCTTCCCCACCTTGCTATATGGCGGTGAGACGTAGGTCACATACAGGCACTTGAAAACTTCACCAACGTTGTGTACGTTCCATCCCCCGAGTTCGCTGGGAAGACAAGAGAACAAATGCCAGTATTCTTGCTGACACCAACTGTAGGAGCATCGAGGCTACCATTATCCATGAACAACTACGCTGGACTGGCCATGTTACCCGTATGGACGACAGTAGACTGCCAAAGCAGCTACTTTACAGTCACCTAACGAATAGTAAACGTAACGCCGGCTGGCATTGAAAAGGTATAAGGATAGTCTTAAGACAAACTTGAAAAAGTGCCACATCGACCCCCCTCACCTGGGAGTCGATTTCTTTACATCGTAACGCTTGGAGGAGCACCGCACGAGCAGGTGTCAATGCTTTCGAGTTAGCCCGACTGCAAACCGAGGCAGACAAGCGTCAACGCCGGAAAGACGCTGCCACAGCCCCCTCCCGCACTAGATGCAGCCCTCCACATGTGCAACGAATGTGAACAACTCTGTGGGTCCCGTATCGGCCTCTTTAGTCACCTCAAAACTCACCACCAAGGTGACATCCCTAATAACTCATATCATTGTATCATAGCTGGATGATCGTCATACTCGGTTCTGAGTTTACAGTAAAGTACTAGTAGTAGTAGTGTGTGTGTGTGTGTGTGTGTGTGTGTGTGTGTGTGTGTGTATGTGTGTATTAAAATTTACATACACACAAGTGCATACATGGCATACATGCATGTATACATAATGGCACACACACACACACACACACACACTCACACACATACATATTCATTCACACAAACCTATTTATACAAGCACAAAGACACACACAAATAAACTAAAGCAAACACAAACAGACAAAGAAGAGAAAAAGTTGATAGGAAAGTAAGAAGGTAAATAGAACGTCCGACAGACAGATATACAAACAGAAGTGGAGAGAGACACAGAAACAGACAGACAGACAGACAGACAGACAGACAGACAGACAGCCACTTATGTTACTGCTGACCAACTCTGATCATCTCCCACCATTAATCATTCCATTATACAATAATTACTGGAGGTGTGGAGAAGGGCATCTGTCCATCCCACGCCCTCTACCACACGAGAGAGAGAGAGAGAGAGAGAGAGAGAGAGAGAGAGAGAGAGAGAGAGAGAGAGAGAGAGAGAGAGAGAGAGAGTCATACAGAGACAGAAACGAACTCAGACATAACCCCTGGCAGACAAATATAGACACGCCGGTAATCATAGGCAGACATTCAGACATGGAGGCAAACAGACTCACACACAAATCTGTTTACCGATTGGACCAGCCAAGCCAATCGTCTCCGTCACCTTACATCATCCTAATCGCTCCCAGCTCGACACACCCACTCATGAAGGGTCATTGTCTTCCTACTGTATTTCCAAACACAAGCGAGACGGTGGGGGACTAAACTCACTCGGAATGGGAAGGACTGACAGCTTTTGTGATTTATTATAGTTTAGAGAGAGAGAGAGAGAGAGAGAGAGAGGGGGGGGATAAGAGAAAGAGAGATAGGGAGAATGACGGGAAAAACAGGAAGGTGTGAAGGGGAAGAGAGGAGGAAAAGGTCAGTTGATGGGAGCACTTCCGCCACCTCACTACTACGGCCTCACCCTACTGCTACACACACACACATACACACATACACACACACACACACACATACACACTAGTACGCACACGCGCATAGGTGTAACAACCAGGCGAATATATATATATATATATATATATATATATATATATATATATATATATACAAACGCTTGTGCTCATGTGTGCATTTATCGCCTTTAGTTTGATGTCTGTGAGATGAGAACGACAGTTATGAAATCGTGTGTGTGTGTGTGTGTGTGTGTGTGTGTGTGTGTGTGTGTGTGTGTGTGTGTGTGTGTGTAAAGGGAACACAATATAAGGTGAAGGTCATGGGAAGGGGATGAAGCAGCTTTACAAAATATGTCAAAAGTTTAATGGATTAAAACAAGATTAACTTAACTTAATTTAGGGGAACTAACTCACTGGAAGAGAAAAGAAAATCCCCATTTAAAAGTTCTACCAGATTGTCCTACTTTTCAGAACTGTGCATCCCAGCTTATATGCATCCCAGCTTATATGCATCCCAGCTTATATCCGCATAAAATTAAATACAACGAATATGACCATAACCGTCAACGAAATTAACCTTAAATATTATGGTAATTCAGGACTTCACAAATTTCATCTGCATTTCAAAGACTAAGGTGTTTATATTTCTGACACTACGAGCGGTTCTGACATAATGATGGTGTCCTATATGGGGTGTTTCAACAATGGGTCTGGTCTTACACCTTAAGCTTGTGTGTCATTCAATAGCTACAGCACCAAAGCCTTGAGGCAAGACACGCCAGGAGCTTCAATAAAAGTTCGTGTCTATTGTGCGGTCAGTTAACAAGGGAGGAGTCTGAGGGTGAGCAGGAACGTCTGGCTGTAAGTCTTGTCATAATTAGTGAACAAAAATAACCTTCACTCATCCTAAAAGTAAGAGAAACAACGGAGGGTCAAGTCGTAAAGGCAAGAACTGTTGAGAAGCAAAACTCGATGACGCCTGACGTATAATGCTCAAGTGAGGTGAGGAGGCAACTCGTCCAGTGAGCATCAGTGGTATGGAGGTGTACCAGATCATACACACTAAGGAAATTAAAAACAACTAATTCTAAATTGTCAATGATATCAAAATTTACCTGAGGTCATCTGCTGTTATTATTATTCAAATCCTGAAACCCGATGTTGTAAAAAATATATGAGGGTCAAGTCGATTAGATATTCAGACAAGGTATGTTTTATAACCTAGAAAAATCGCGGGGGAATCATAATTAGAGTGAGATTGGTGCTGACGGTCTGAGAAATACAGCTGGAATAAACTTTGAGAGGAAGGTGCGGTGACGTGTTCTGGGATATACAGGTAATACTAAGCAAATGATGCGCCTCTAGTGAATGAAGGAATAATGTTCTTCAACTTCCCGTGACAGATGACAAGCAGGACAAGGGAGTGGTAGTTACTGGTGATGGTAGGTACTCATTAATCCACCCCAAGATTTCGCTTTCTAGACATTCATTCTGAGACGGCCAGCTACACGGGCGGTCATCATAAATTAATTTGTATTGCCGACTCTATTGTTACTGCGTTTACCATGTTGAGGTCACAGCTGATAAAAAGCCAGGAGGAACTATAATTAATCAGTCTTTATGAAAATAAAATCGTTTCCGGTACTTGGTTGACCATGACCTGGCTGTCTGCTACGCACTAGAAAAAACACATATCTCGTGTTCTGCGCCCGGGGTGATGTTAATGCCATGTCATCCTCCGACGAACACGATAAGAGAACTTCCAGTCAGTAATGTGGAGGCTGTCACATGCTTAAATTTGCTGCCCATCACTCTAAAATAATATGGAGTGGTTAAAAAGTTTCTTACAGTCACGTACGGAGGAACATGCTCCTGTACTGTGGACAAACCCGAACGTGAGATGCATAAACAAGCACAAAATCTTTACAAGAATTTTCACCTCAGTCTTCTGCTGAACATCGTGTTGCCTTGTCATGTGAGGACAGGGCTCCCCACTTTGTGCTGCTGGGTGAGGTTCAAGATGCCAATGGACTTCTTGATACACAATATACAACATTACCCTGAAGCCTTCAGAACCTGGTGTGACTTAACGTCCTGCAGCTGTAAGGAAGTTTGCCACACTCTTAACAACTGCAAGGAAGCTGCAACGGAGTGACCAAACGTCTGCTAGAGGGAGGAACAATTCCCAGGAAATTTGTAAACCATAACAATATTTACAAAGACTATATGTAATGTTATTATTTATAGAGGAAATGGTGTAACATGTAATATTACTGTCCATCAATCACAACATGATCACTGATAATATTAACACTGCCGCTAATTTAATTTGTTGGGATTTAATGCCAGAGGTCAGGTTTATGGTCAGGGAGAGTAACCGACCCCGGGGCCACTAAAAATGGGTGAACTGACGTTAAACAAATTGATGATCATATTAATTTGATGAATGACCATAAAGAAACCACCGAATTTTGGCGAGGATGAGGGAGGTGGTCAGCAAGTCAGGTCATAGGTCACTGTCAAAGAGTAGAGCTAGAAGCCAGCTGGCGAAAGCAATATGAACATGATTCTGAAGGAAAATAGGTCACACTTCAAGGTCACAAACGTTTCATGGTTACGGGAAATTCACATATAGTTCTGTTAATAGTCTATCCTTTAACATAAAATGATTTGATCTAATAAACAGGAAACAGATCAAAGTAGGAGATCAAATGCGAGGGTTGGAGTGCCAGCCAGGCAGAATTTGAGCAGAATGAGAAATTAAAAGCAATAATTATCATTAAACATGCATATATTTACCTAATTAGTGGGAAGTGGAGATCTTCCCTGAAACCTGTGACAAAATGGAGTCAAAGGGAGAAGGTGGGAGGGACCTAAATTAGGGGAGACTGAATAAGGAGGAACCTAAGGGGCAAGAACCTAGAATTGGGAGATCCAAAAGTGGAAGGATCATAACTGTAGATGATCCTAAACTGGAAGATCCTTAACCCAGCGATCCTAACTTGATGTGATAGTAAATTTGGGAACTATATATAGAGAGGGTATCCTATATACCTGGGGCTCCTGCAGTATACACCTGGGGGATCCTACATTATACACCTGGGGGATCCTACTATATACACCTGGGGGATCCTACTGTATACACCTGGGGGATCCTACTGTATACACCTGGGGGATCCTACATTATACACCTGGGGGATCCTACTGTATACACCTGGGGGATCCTACTATATAAACCTGGGGGATCCTACTGTACACACCTGGGGGATCCTACAGTATATACCTGGGGATCCTACTATATACACCTGGGGGATCCTACAGTATACTCCTGGGGGATCCTACATTATACACCTGGGGGATCCTACTATATACACCTGGGGGATCCTACTATATGCAACTGGGGGGATCCTACAGCCCTGCCGGAAACCAATACATTAGGGTTTATCCTGACACACGGTGAAGTCCTACCCTCATATAGGACCTTCAATTTCATCCTAGGTCATGGTGTTCTATTTAATTGTTATTTTTCTCCTTCGATTGTGCTAAGAAATCTCATAACTGTTTTATTCCAGTTCTGTGTTAAAAATATGTATAACTTCACACAATTCACTTCCACACTGTCTTTATGTCATTTACCCACATGTCTCCTGCCACACACACACACACACACACACACACACACACACCTCCTTTAGCACTTTGATCTGCGCCTTGATGGTTGTTGTGCATAATGCCTTTAAGCTGTTTGATCTTAACCCGGCTTTGACTCCGCTTAAGATTAACACTAACTCTTGTAATCACTGATCATATAATTCCTTTGAGAAAGTTATTTTGGCAAGAAAGGCAACGAGGTCCTGAAAATTATTCGTATGTATGTATGTATGTATGTATGTATGTATGTATGTATGCATGTATGTATGTATGTATGTATGTATGTATGCTTCACGTGCTCGTTTGTATTCCTGTTTGTTTATGTTTGTGTTCTGTTCGAGTTATGTGAGCGTCCGTTTTCCATGAGTGCGTTATGTGATGTTTGTGTGTGTGTGTCTGTCTGTGTGTGTGTGTGTGTGTGTGTGTGTGTGTGTGTGTGTGTGTGTATGTGTGTCTGTGTGTGTGTGTGTGTGTGTGTGTGTCTGTGTGTGTAGATAATTAACCCCTTTCTTTGCCTCAGACTACACACCTGATCAACACAGCCAGTAATGGACTACACTATATTATTTCCTTCACTAAGTTACCAGACACTGACAGGCGACCCAAGAGAGTGTTAGGTAAACATCTTGTCTTGCTTGAGGCGCCTCCCTTTCTTCCTCCTCCTTAGGTATTCTTCTCATCTCTCCTCTATCTCTCCCTCACCCCCTCCTCCTCTCTTTCCTTTCCTTTCTCACGCGCTTTTGTTTCTCTTTTCCATAATGTTTTTCTTTTCTTTTACTCCCAATCTTTTGTCTGTCCCCCTCTTTCTCTCTTTCTCTCTTACTCTTTTCTCCTTTCTTTCACCTTAACTTTATTTCCCCCGTTCTCTATTTTTCTCTTTATTGTTCCTCTTTCTCCCCTCTCTTTTCTCGCTTTCTCTCGCTCTCTTCTCTCTCCTCCTCAGTCTCTTCTCTCTTTCAACTCACTCATCTCTCTCTCTCTCTTATCTCTCACACTCACTCTCCTCTCTCTTTTCGCCACTACCCTACTCTTCCACTCTGCTTCCCCTTCTCTCTTATCATTCTATTATTATCTTTTCATTCTCCTCTCTTTTACGCTTTTCACACTCGCTTCTCTTTCTCCCTGTCACTCTCATCGTTCTCACCTCCCTTCTCCTTCTTCCTCTTACCCCCCCTTTCTCTCTATCCACCCACCACCCCAACCTCTCACCCACCCTCCCACCCACCCCCTCGGCCTCCACCAACACCAGCAAGTGATGACGTCAAGGTAGAGGAGGAGTACTGCCTGCAGGCGGTCCACATATTGATCTGTCCGTGGGTAGTTAACAGATAGAGCGCCCGTTGTACGAGGCGTCCCGAGGATACCACGCGTTGTAGAAGGAGTCCCAAGAATACCAAGTGTTGTAAGAGGCGTTACAAAGGGTCCTTAACATGGTAGGAGGCGTCACAAGGTTACCAAACGTTGTACGTGGTGTCCTAAGAATACCTAGCGTCGTACAAAGCAACCCAAAGATACCAAGCTTTATAGGAGACGTTCCCAGACCATTAAGCGCAATAGGAGGCGTTCAAAGTATCCAAGACCTGTAGAAAAAGTTTCTAAGGATCTCAATTTTCGTAGGAGGAGTTATAAATAGCTCTAAACGTTGAAAGAAGACGTCCCGAAGGTCCCACATATTGTGAGACGCGTTCTTAAGGAGCCTAACCGTACAAGGAAGTGTTCCGAAGGATCCCACAAGTTGAGAGTGAAGGAGAAAAGGAATTGGAGTGATGCTAAGATGAAGCTACATATAAGAATCCCATAGGGTATAGGAGGCGTTCCAACGATCACATGCACTCTACGAGACACCCCTAGGGATCACACCCGTTGTAAGGTGAACATGCAAGTGCCCCAAGGGTCTCAAAGTGGCAGGAGGCGTCTTAAGAACAACCCCACACGCAGTAGAAGGTGCCCAAAGGTTCCCATACATTATAGGAGGAAGCCGTAAAGACCGCACGCTGTAGAGGACGCCCCGAAGATCCCATACATTACAAGAGCAAGAGAAAGGTAGTGGAGTGACCTTAAGAGGGAGTCTTTCCAACGAACCCACATTTTGTAGGAAGAGTCTGAAGGATCCTACATGTCATAAGAGGTGCTCCAAGGATCCCACACCTTATACTAGGTCTGGGTAATACAAAGGAGAGTCCTGGGGTACCAAAAGATGCCACACTCCAGGGGCAGGAGGAGAAGGTTTCCCCTTGGTGAGACAATACAGAATCAGATAAACCTACACTACTACACTACTGAAGGAGGAGGAGAGTGAGGACACTCGCCTTGAATTGGAATGGACGAGAGGTTGAAACTTCCATGGATAGCACACTCGTGGAGGAGGAGGAGAGGGAAGAGGAGAAATTGGCCTTGGTAAGTAAAAAAAGGAAAACTCTTAAAAATCCTCTACCCCTGAAGATGAGAACTTTGACCTTGAGTGAATCAGGAGAGAGGAAAGGTAGTTAGTCCTCTTTCTACTGACGGAGAAACACCTAGAGGCACCGACAGTAGTTGAAGCTGGGAACATAGAAACGAGGGATTTTTCATTATCTTTGTTAAGTTAATGTTCAGAGAAAATTTGTAATGAGTCATTCTAAATATTCTTCCTCTTGCCAAGTGTCAATAACCTTCGCGATAAGTAAACAGAGTCACTGAATACTATAAACTTTCAACCTAACCTAACCTAACCTAACCTAACCTAACCTAACCTAACCTAACCTAACCTAATCTAACCAAACTTAATCATCTTAATATCATCTATTCAGCAACAAACTAATTCAAGATGAACTTCACATGCAGCAATATTGTGTCTGACAGAACAGATTCCAAACTCCATTCAGAATTATTACGAACGGAAACACAGGTGATGGCCGATGCTAAGCGACAAGAGAGGAATATTTTGTGTTGTACTTCAAAAACACCATCATGGAACTAACTCATCTGTTATAGCAGTTTGAGACAACGAGAGAGAGAGAGAGAGAGAGAGAGAGAGAGAGAGAGAGAGAGAGAGAGAGAGAGAGAGAGAGAGAGAGAGAGAGAGTAACTTAGTCGTCAGTGTATTTATGTTCTCAGTGTTGTCATAGCAGCTGATACTAGTACTTATATTTAGTCTCTAGTAATGAATAGTTAATCTTTTGCTATCAGTACAGTTCTATACCGCTCGAGCCATGGTGGGGGGAATAATGATCTATGTGAAGAAGAAGAAGAAAACAAAAACAACACCAACAATAACAAGAAAAACAACAATAACAATAACATTAACAAGAAGAAGAAGAAGAAACAATAATAATAATAAATAACTATAACAACAAAAACAGCATCAATACATTACAACAACACTAAACACACAATCACAATAACACTCGAGGGATTAAGGTTAGCGTTGAGCCCTAAATTAAAAAGAATATAACTCCACCCAAAATAACCCAATGAGTCTAACTTCATCCAGGGTTTGAATTATGACTCTTGTAATGGCTAATATATCATTCATGAAACCAACACAACAATCCTCCCGCTAAGAAAGAAACTTCACCTAACGCCATGACGAATGAGAGTTGAATGTGTAATTGTATTGAAATTTATGTTGGTTTAGAAAGAAACTTATGATTGGGAATGATGTTTGATAATATGTAAACAAAAAGATGAAACTATTTTTTATTTATTTTTTATTTTGTTTTTTATTTGTATTTAGAAAAGGTAATACGAAGGCGTCATAAATACCCATTGTCTCATACTTTTCGTCTTGTTTTTAAAATTCTTCATGTATCTATGCATCTATTCCGGCATGAAAAAGAAGGAATAAATAGGGGAGTTAATAGAGAAGGGGAATAATTAGTGAAGAGTATAAGTGGGAAGGATAAACAGGTGTGTGGGCCAGAGAGACAATATACACAGGTGGGAAGGATAAACAGGTGTGTGGGCTAGAGAGACAATATACACAGGTGGGAAGGTTAAACAGGTGTGTGGGCCAGAGAGACAATATACACAGGTGGGAAGGATAAACAGGTGTGTGGGAGAGACAATATACACAGGTGGGAAGGTTAAACAGGTGTGTGGGCCAGAGAGACAATATACACAGGTGGGAAGGATAAACAGGTGTGTGGGCCAGAGAGACAATATACACAGGTGGGAAGGATAAACAGTGTGTGGGCCAGAGAGACAATATACAGGTGGGAAGGATAAACAGGTGTGTGGGCTAGAGAGACAATATACACAGGTGGGAAGGACAAACAGGTGTGTGTGGGCCAGAGAACAATATACACAGGTGGGAATGATAAACAGGTGTGTGGGCAGAGACAATATACACAGGTGGGAAGGATAAACAGGTGTGTGGGCCAGAGAGACAATATACACAGGTGGGAAGGATAAACAGGTGTGTGGGCTGAGAGACAATATACACAGGTGGGAAGGATAAACAGGTGTGTGGGCCAGAGAACAATATACACAGGTGGGAAGGATAAACAGGTGTGTGGGCCAGAGAGAGACAATATACACAGGTGGGAAGGATAAACAGGTGTGTGGGCCAGAGAGACAATATACACAGGTGGGAAGGATAAACAGGTGTGTGGGCCAGAGAGACAATATACACAGGTGGGAAGGATAAACAGGTGTGTGGAAGCAATAATGTAAAACAATAAACTCAAGGGAGAAAATCTTAGCAGGCTTTGGGTGTGTGTTTACTGTGGTAACGAGTGTCGTGTGTGTGTGTGTGTGTGTGTGTGTGTGTGTGTGTGTGTGTGTGTGTGTGTGTCTGTCTGTATTTGTACGCTCACGTGCTTCTTTGTTCTTATATTTAACACACACACACACACACACACACACACACACACACACATGGTTAAGCTTCACGTATTTGTCAATGTGAGGTCACCACTAGGAAGACCCACAACTGCTTCGTCATATCTCCTGACGCGGGCTGGGAGATAGTGGGGAGAATGGGAGGAAGGAGGAGGAGGGGAGGGGTGCTGGGGGGTAATGGAGGAGGTGTTGGAGAAGGGATGTAAGGGGGGCTTGTAGAGAGGCCGGGGGGGTGTACAAGAGGAGGAGAGAAAGTGAGGGAAACGGATGTAGAGGGGGCAGAGGCAAGAGTGAGAAAGAGAAAAGTAAGAGAGAGGAAAAAAGGAGAGTGAGAAAAGAGAGAGTCGCTACTGGTGGGAAGAGGTTTAAGCAATTTGAATAGGAGAAGAGTGATGATGAGATGGAAGAATTGGAGGAGGAGGAGGAGGAGGAGGAGGAGGTCTTTTCTTGAAGGAGGGATATAAGGTGACAGCGACTGATGAAAGCGAGGGAAGAGAATAATCTGAGAGTTGTCGTGGGAGGAATGACGATGTTGATGGAGGAAGAGGATGATGAGAGTTTCCTGTGAGGTGAAGGTAAGAATGGTGAGGTGAGGAGGAGGAGGAGGAGGAGGGGAGGAGAGGGAGGAGGGAGGAGGAGGAGAGGTTCTTGGTTGACGGAGAAAAAAGGCAAACGAATAATACACACACACACACACACACACACACACACACACACACACACACACACACACACACACACACACACACACAAGAATGAAGCAATAAAAAAGAGTAGAACAAGGAAAAAAAAGATGATAAAGAAGGTAAAAAAGAAAGAATTAAAGGTAATAGCAATGGCTTTAGGTGCGTCCAAACCATTACTTATTCACCAGGTGAGTCACGACCGCGGGAATAACCCCGGCCGCTCTACCGCAGACATTCATTAACGCCTACGTGAGAGAGAGAGAGAGAGAGAGAGAGAGAGAGAGAGAGAGAGATACAAGCAGACAATATGCAGTATGTAGACAAAAAGATAAGGTATAACATACAAACTGACAGATAAACACGGATAAAGAGAGATAAAATGATGTATTTGAAGAGGAA
This sequence comes from Homarus americanus, assembly GCF_018991925.1. Taxonomy (NCBI): domain Eukaryota; kingdom Metazoa; phylum Arthropoda; class Malacostraca; order Decapoda; family Nephropidae; genus Homarus; species Homarus americanus. The sequence continues at coordinate 188,672 of NW_024712990.1, forward strand.
ATGGAAAGAGAGAGAGAGAGAGAGAGAGAGAGAGAGAGAGAGAGAGAGAGAGAGAAAGAAACATCACATTTCGTCTTGACCAGAAGGAAAAAACAACAACAACAACAAAGCAGCTGCAACAACAACAACAACAACAACAACAACAACAACAACAACAACAACAACAACAACAACAACAATAACGACAAACAACAACGAAACAACAACAACAACAACAACAACAACAACACAACAACAACAACAACAACAACAACAACAACAACAATAACGACAACAACAACGACAACAACAACAACAACAACAACAACAACAACGACAACAACAACAACAACAACAACAACAACAACAACAACAACAACGACAACAACGACAACAACAACGACGACAACGACAACGACAACGACAACAACAACAACAACAACAACAACAACAACGACAACAACAACAACAACAACAACAACAACAACAACAACAACAACGGCAGCAAGCGACTCTACTGTGACGTCATAAGAACTACCTTGACTACAGCGCCTCTAACGGTCGGGGTGAAAGATTCAGAGTAACACGGTACAGGGGATGTTGAACGAAACTTCCCCATAAATGTTAAACCAAACGAAGTAGGGAAGATCCAGAGAGCAATGTTCAGCTCTAAAATACCATGAATATCTTATCACACAACCAGAACCAAATGTTGTACAGGTTACCCAATTCCAAATGTAAGGAAATACAATGGTATACAGCAAACCGGTTCTGTATCGGGTGGTTCATGTGGTAATGTACTATATATATGATAACATAACGTAAGGTCTGTTGTTACCATGAACACTGTATGTCACTCTAGCACGGGATTGCAATAGTAAGTGTAAACATTTGAAAATATAATCGTAAATATCAATATTGTTTTCGTCAACTGTTCCTGTGTTTGTATATTATGACTGGTGATACAACGGAAGGCTATTATTACTACGAATACGGTATGTCGTTCCAGCACTACCCAGAAGACTTAAACACTGGACCCCATAAGCTTGAGGGACCTTGAAGAACAGTGTGGATACAGCACATGAAGGATCAAGTCATTGGTAAACAAGATGACATCGTGACTGACACTTCACTCTACTTCGTCTTTCATTTCCCCACATATAGAGCAAGGTACCATTCTGCAGCTAGGTCGACCTGGGGACACCACACATAGTTAATTGTCGTCATTAGTGATCAACCGAAAAACAAAATTATTAGCTTGTTGAATCATTACACTTACCTCTATATATTCATTCTTTATTTGAACCCATCGCTACAGCAATAATAAACACAGACTTAAGGGAACGAGTCAATAATGTGTGTTGCGGAATAGTTCGAGGATTTGGGGGAGACAAAAAATATGCAAAAAATGTGAGGTAGGGGAGAGACTGTTCTACAAAACGATTTAACCTCGGTAAAAAGTGCATTTTCGTTTTTTTTTTTTACAGAGAAGAAATAAAATGTCAAAAGATTCTATTTTTTCATGACATAAAGAAAAAAAGACTTACGTAACTATTACATCCTGAAGGAAATCAACTAATCCATCCCTTTACATGTGGGCTGAGGCCTTATATAATGGGATTAGTCAGGAATGATGGGTAAAAGTGCCTCATCCACCAGCCTGGGAAAATTAATTCCTCGGATGCCTAACAGAGGTTGTGGAACACCCGAAAATTAAACAGGGGAGGAGGCCAACCTTGAGTCAGGGGAAGCTATCATTTTTTCCTCGGTGAAGAGATATAAACTGATGGGGGGATTGACCTTCTCTTTGGGTAGAGATGAGCAAGTTTTGGCACTGCGATTGCAATCAGTTAGATCGTTGGTGAAGGGATGGATGGGAAGGAAGGATGGAAAGAAGGGAAGGGGAAGAAGTTGAGGGGACAGAAGGAGGGCGAGAGAAGAGGAGGAGAGGAAGGACGGATGGATTGTTAAGAGATAAAAAAATATAAGAGAGAGTAAGGGAAGTGGATAATGGTAGAGGATGGAAGGAAAGAGGGGAAGGTAGAGGAGGGAGTGAAAAGAGAAGAGGAAGAGGGAGTAAAAGTGGGGAGAGAGAAGGAGGAGGAGATAGACTATGAGCACCAATAAGTCGACCTCATAATATAACATCAGTCAGGTCAGGTCAGGTCAAAAATAAAATAACCTCCCCATGTCACTCTCTACTGCCTATGTGTGGCTGGTACTGTAGCTCCCCATATCCTAGATCCTTTCCCCTGCCTTAAATCCTTGCTTAACCACCCCTCTCCCCTCTCCCCTCTCCCTTCGCTCTACACCCTCTCTTCCCCTCTCCTGCTTCCCTCTCTCTTATCTCCACTCTTCCCTCCCCCATCTCTCCCCTTTCTACACACTCTCCCTCACCTCTCCTTCTTCCCCATTAGGTTCCTCTCTCTCTCCCTGCCCTCTCTCTCCCCTTTATTCTACATCCTCTCACCCCTCTCCCCCCGTCCCCTGTCTTTCAAATCCCTTCTCCTCCCTTCTCCTCCCTTCTCCCTCCCTTTCTCTCCCTTTCTCACGGCGCTCAAACTAACCTTCCTCTCCTCCAACCTCTCTTCCTCCTCTCCTGCCACCCCTCTTCCGCTCTCTCGCTATCCTCCCTCTCCTCTCTTTCCTCCCCTCCCTCCACTCCGCTCCCTTTCCCTCCCTCTTCCGCTATCCCACCTCCCCTACTCTCTCCTTGCCCCTCCCACAGGTTATATACAACATAAAAATTCAGTTGTATCTCACCTCGAAGCTGTTGAGTTACACGGGATATTCAAGGTAGGATGTTTACCTGTTTGGTTGTGTGTGTGTGTGTGTGTGTGTGTGTGTGTGTGTGTGTGTGTGTGTGTGTGTGTGTGTGTGTGTGACCTTATAATGACCTCACTTTCCTCAAGCGTACTATCTTCCCTTGTCTCTCACCGCCCACCTGCCACCCATCTCCCACCCATCTCCCACCCACTCCCTTCCACTGCCTGTTGACTCAACGGATGTGACAGCTGCTGATACGGATGTTTGTGAAGTGTAATTAAAAAAATAGTGACATACGTTGGAACGAGTAAAATATATTTGTTGTACTGGAATAGAGTTTTAATTTAGTTTCAAACAAAGTATATTTTTTCACAGAGAGAGAAAGAGGTAAATACACAGAAGAGGAAGAGAGAGAGCGAGACAGAGAGACAGAGAGAAAGAGAGACAGACAGACAAACAGACAGACATAATGTGTTGTCTAATGGTGGACCCTGCTGCCATATGGGATCACGAAAATTGTGACCAAGTCCCAGGTTGCTGATCTGACTTTCTGCCTCATTTACACACAATTGTAGGGTCTCAATTGTTTCTCTTGCTATTGACAACACAACATACATATAGCGTTTCTCACTCTTTTATCTTTTTTTCATTTTTGTATTTATTATTATTTATTATTATTATTATTATTATTATTATTATTATTATTATTATTATTATTATTATTATTACATTCCCCCCCCCTGGCCCTGATGTGGGTCAGTGACCTGTGCCCGGGTGGGATAATCCCCGTAAAAAAATTTAAAAAAATAATAATAACAAAACTAACTAGGTTATCCAGCATTAAGTCACAATCAACATCTGCGACAAAACAATCTTATATCAAATCTGAATCATCATTTTCTCCATCACATTATTGGTGTATGATACATTGGTAATAAAACTAATCCCAATCGTACATGATACATTGGTACTAAGGGTGTATCCTCAACCACCTAACAACACACTAACCCTAACATTTTCATTCCCAGCGAGAGAATTATTTGTTAAGGTGTAAATCAGGTAGTCACAGGTATCTAATTAAAATCAGGTGTTAATCCTTATTTTTCTGCCACTCAGGTGAATCTGTATCTCGGTAGTGATTTAATTAATTACGTCAAGACCTTTAAGCTCAGTCATTTGGGTTTTAACGAGTGGCTGTTATTTATCTCTCTCTCTCTCTCTCTCTGTCTCTCTCTCTCTGCCGTCAATACATATACACATACCAACAGTCAGGCTACATCTCGTCCCTCTTCACGCGTCAAGTTAACAATTGCAGTTCACAACAGGTTAATTATTTCCTCTACAGGTAATAAACATGCAGCACCTGTCACTCGTTCTTGGGGGCGTCAAGTTACGAACACCTGTGATGCTTCCTCATGACACCTGTCCATCATAAGTCTGTTAATATAGTGAATTACTTATTTGATTTTGGTGTCGCTTCATACTTTAACTAGCAGATAACTTGTTCGAATTGTACCCGTGTCTCAACTCTACCCGTGTCCTAACTATACCCAGGTCCGGACTATACCCGTGTCCTAACTATACCCGTATCCGAAATGTACCCGTGTCCGAATGTTTCTTTATCTCACGTGTTTTGTTTAACAGTGAGATGCTCCCTGGTACAAGACCTTTCCCATGTTATTCAGTCTTAACTATGAACACAAAGGAACATAATGTCAAATGTATCGTACGTTTTTTTTTTTGTTTATTTGTCTCGCATTATTCATGTGTTGTATTTACATAATTATTCATCGTGAGAGCTTTGATGGGATGCAATATTCATAACAGATGCATAAATGGTGTTGAATTTTGGAAGGGGTTTCAACATCGCCTCCATATACAGTAGTGAATGACAACGATCCATAAACGACAGACAGACAGACAGATAATCAGACAGAAAGGCAAAGAAAACAAGACTCAAAATAAATAGATAAGAAGAGAGAGAGAAAATATTTTTAAATCTTCCTCTAACAAAAGAAATATAAAGATAGTTAACAAAGATACAACTCTAAATTCCTATGATAAATAACAGGAGAAGAATCTAAGGTGTGTGCAGTATACACCGGGATGGGGGCTTTAGCGGCTCTTTGTGTAGAGCAAGACAGACCAACGTGATTATCTCTACTCCCTGCCCACCCATGTTTCATCCACACACACACACACACACACACACACACACACACACACACACACACACAGCTCTCGAGGTTTTGTGTGAGAGAAATTATAATACAGGGGATAAGCCTCGCGCTCCCCTGCTTAACATAAAAAATGAAGAAAAGAAAACGCTAGGTGATGTTGGGGGGCCTGTGAGCCTAGAAGAGTCTACAGAGGCATGAGAAGAGAGCAGCAGTGGGCAGCAGGGAGTCTATGAGTCTCTGATGGCGTAGATCCAAGCACCAAGGAGTCTAGTCACCCCATGGCTAAGTGCTCATTAATTCATTTTGAGGTTTTCATTGTATTTTTAGTCATATCCGCTTTAATGCTGAACCTTCACGTTACTGTCAAGACATAAAAGAAATTGAACTCTGAATTAAAAACTATTTAGCAAAATTCGATGGTGTGTGGGAGGGAGACAGCTAGTGGTGATTGCTGACGAGAGTACACACCTCAACACTCCATAGTATAAATATTTTCACTGGAAGGAAAAGTTTATAGTTACTTAAAAAATATATTAAATTCCCTGTGTAAAATCGTCAAAAATTTACGTTTTTCTTTTTCCAAGTTTACTGAGAATTCGATGAACCCGTCAGACACATCACCACTGCCTCCGTGTGCTACGTAAAATAAAACGAACCATCACTGAACTCTACTTGATTTTCACAGGAACAAACCAATATGCATTACGAATATTAATAAAAAAGCTATTGTCGAATGTAATAATTAGCTAAATATGAAACAAAAAGAATTACTAATAAAAACAACATACAACACTTCATAAAATCACGTAATAATTATATTGGAAAAATAATTCATATTCGACACCACTTTCCATATTAGTGTTTTATTATTACTAAATCATAATATATCTATATTTAACATCCCTCCTCTCAATTAGTATTAATCTAAAACAAAAAATAAAAATAAAAAATAAAAACTACCTCCCATTGGAAAGAAGTGATAGGGTCGCACCTTTCACTAGAGAACAAGACCTATTCATCCTATTCTGACGATCTTATAGGTAAAAAAAAAAGAGCCATTATTTTCAGCTTTCAGTCTCTTGCCTTTGAACCAGATTTCTTGGTGGTCAGCCTCGCGTTCCTCCACAATGTTAAAAAAAATAAGAGAGAGAGAGAGAGAGAGAGAGGGGGGGGGGGTCAGGTTCCAGTCACAACGTTGACAGAAAACTGAGGGAGAGAATTTCCAAAGGCACCACGGTCACCAAACACTCCCAATACACAACGATCGTCAAATGCCTCCACTACATTCATCTACCCACTGTATTTCTGATAAACAATTGTTATATTTCTTTCTATAACTTGGTATAACTGTTTTGTATCGAGATAAATTTTCCTAGTCTCTGTATTTTTCTTACTGTTTGGTTGTTGATGCCTAGAATATGTGTTTAAATACCTTTAGTTGTTTAAGTATAGTAATTTATTATAACATCAGCAACATTTTCTTAGGCGAGCTTACTCAGAGATTACAAGAGAGGATTACAATATCAATCTCTGAAGGGATTAATGCCGACAGATTTATGGACAACCTATGGAACTACTAGAGCGTGAATTTTGTTTCATCTCTCTAAAAATCTATCGCAATTCAACCATTTTTTTTTCCGAAATAGTGGGACAATATTTTACATTCTGTCGTACGTTCATTTGGTTAATGCTTCATGGAGGCTTTTCGGTATTCGAAAATAAAAGATCTTTTGTGGAGGGAAATTCATGTAAAAAAAGTCTTTTAAATATTTGGCTTGTGAAATATAGCACTGAGAATTAACATTTGTTTTTTAGTTTTCTTTTAAATATTGACTCTCTCTCTCTCTCTTCTAAAGTTCCTTCTCACTAACCTTTTCTCTCTTTTTCTCCTCCTTTCTTACTTTTCCTCATTTTAATATTGTCTCTTGTTAAACTCCCTCTTTCCAACAATGTCTATTTATCTTTATTACACAATAAATTTGTGTTTACAACGTTCATCCTCCTGAAGCAGACCTCAGTCTTGGGTCAAACTGCCTTAATTACATTACGACAAACAGATACCTGGAAGAAGTCTCCCGGACGCGTGTGGCTCGAGGGCGCACAGCAACCAGGCCCAGACTGGTGTCATGTTGGGAAATCAGACACCGCGAACTAACCTAACCTAACCTAACCTAACCAAGAATTAATAGACTTGGGGTTTGTTGGTTGACTGCCCACGTCTTGAGTTCACTGGATATATTCTTATAAACAACCACCACTAACTCCAACCAATCACAATCTGGCTGACGGTCGTTCTTTAGCTGCAGGTCGTACAAATGAGTATGAACGAGGGAGAGCCTTAGCGTGAGTTAGTCTTTAAAGATTCGTACATTCAGCATTTCCTCGCAACTAGTGACAAAAGAAACGCGCGTTGTTGCGGTAAAGTCCTTGGGCAATATCAACGCTATATTTGGGCCTGGTCTAGTCAGTCCAACTTAACTGAATGAGTTTTTCACGCGAGGATTTTTTTTTTAAATGTTGAAGTAAATCAGCTAGATGTCCGTTCACACATTTTTGGTTTGAGGGAGAAAATTTAGTAGAGGAACATCTGCAGCTCCTGAGGCAAGGTTAACCACCCGGTCCAATGTGAGGTCAAGTGAGCCTTTATTGACCACAATCAAGGTGAAGTAGCCCATCTGAGACAACAACAAGAAGGTTAAAAGCCAGAAAACAGCTGATTGGGGTAATGGTTCCCTTCAGGTGAATTACAAGTGGAATGCGATGAATTTTTAGGAAAAAAACAAAAAACTTTTATGTAAGGACACTTAAGATACTAACACACACACACACACACACACACACACACATCACACACACACACACACACACACACACACACACACACACACACACAGACACACACACACACACACACACACACACACACACACACACACACACACACACACACACATCACAACCGGGGGAATATTAAAACTGTCCATAGGCGTTAGTAAAGAGATTAGAACAGGCATGCCAAATAATACGTAAAAACAAAACAAAAGAAAGAGAGAAAGAGATCGAATAGGTAGGAATCAAAAATACTTCAGAAAAAAATAATAATTAGGAGATAAGAGGAGAAAAGAATCAACAGAAACGAATAAAAACAGCTTGTGTTGGTCGGTACTTTACGCATGAGTACCTCGATAACTTAGGGGAGGAGAGGTCACAAAAGTGAAGGTCAAAAGGCTGGTTACTGAGAGGCTAGGGTGAAGAGACTACTTAAGGCACTGATTGGGCGTGACGATATGCAAGGTCTGATTTTCTAATACAATGGCGTTAGAGGTCAGGAGGGAGAGCTGTAGGTCAGGAGGACTTAAAGGAGATATATAAGGGGGAAGGAAGGAAGAGGTGGGGGAAGAGAGGAAGAGTTAGTGGAGGAAGGAAGAGGTAAGGAAATGAAGGAAGAGATAGGGGAAGGAAGGAAGAGTTAGGAGAAGGAGGGAAGAGGTAGGGGAAGAGAGGAAGAGTTAGTGGAGGAAGGAAGAGGTAAGGAAATGAAGGAAGAGATAGGGGAAGGAAGGAAGAGTTAGGAGAAGGAAGGAAGAGGTAGGGGAAGAGAGGAAGGGGTAGAGAAAGCAATGATGCACCTTATGAGTTAGGAATTAAGGATAATGAAAAGGAAGAGAAAAAAATCGAGAATAAGTAACAAATTAATTAAAAATAAGCATAGTACACCTGGCTATAAAATGTGCACAAATAAGGATTCCTATTAACCTATATAAGACGGTAACTATTACACCTAAACTCACACTACAAAATTTCTGTCGTTTAATTTAGACAGAATGAGGTCGGGATTTTGTCTTGCTGTCTTCAGGTAGGAAATGAAGACAAATTAAAGTAGGAATACGAACTTGAATGAACCTTGAAAGAGTGACTAAACTCCATGAGGAAATTGAAGGGATTCATAGTGGGTGTTTAGAATAATAACAAAAGCAACAGTTAATGAAGCAGTAAATAAGGAAGAAAAAGATCAATATATACAAGAAAAAAATATAAATCAAACGATACAAAGAAGAAAAATATACGAATAAAACTAATGATTCGAAAATAAAATAAAAGAAAACAATATCAGTAAAAGCAGAAGAGAGAGAGAGAGAGAGAGAGAGAGAGAGAGAGAGAGAGAGAGAGATAACAGAGACAAAATAACACACACCATATCTGGAAGACTTTAGTGATTGAGAAGCATTTCACTCGACCAGAAACCTGCAAATTTGCCACAACTTCTCAGTACACGAGTGAAACCTTTGTGTGTTCTGAGTCAGTGAGGACGAATGATTGAGTAATAAGTCCATGTACATCACAAACACTCCGGGTGAGAGATATACACTCTAAAGGAATACTTAGTGAGGACATAATTAAAATCGTAGTTACATAGACGTATTAAAAAAGAGAAATTAACGAAAGAAAATAAGGATTAAGATGGATAAATATATCTTGTTTCGTATACAGGCCCCAAGATGGTTTCCTAAATACATACACAGGAACTGAATTTTGTTTAACAATAACCTAACCTAACCTAACCCCAACCTAACCTAACCCCCTCCTTCCTTCACTCTTTTCTTTGTTCCCTCCTTTCCTTACCCTTCTCTCCCTCCTCTCCTTCCCTCACCCTTCTCTCCGTCCTTCCCCCACCCTTCTCTCCTCTCCTCTCCTCTCCCTCACCCTTCTCTCCCTCTTCTCTCCTCCTCTCCTTCCCTCACACCCTCTCTCTCCTCTCCTTCCCTCACCCCTTCTCTCCGTCCTTCCCCCACCCTTCTCTCCCTCCTCTCCTTCCCTCACCCTTCTCTCCCTCCTCTCCTTCCTCACCCCTTCTCTCTCCCTCCTCTCCTTCACCTCACCCTTCTCTCCCTCCTCTCCTTCCCTCACCCTCTCTCCCTCCTCTCCTTCCCTCACCCTTCTCTCCGTCCTTCCCTCACCCTTCTCTCTCCGTCCTTCCCCCACCCTTCTCTCCCTCCTCTCCTTCCCTCACCTTCTCTCCCTCCTCTCCTTCCCTCACCCTTCTCTCCGTCCTTCCCCACCTTCTCTCCCTCCTCTCCTTCCCCTCACCCTTCTCTCCCTCCTCTCCTTCCCTCACCCTTCTCTCCCTCCTCTCCTTCACCTCACCCTTCTCTCCCTCCTCTCCTTCCCTCACCCTTCTCTCCGTCCTTCCCTCACCCTTCTCTCCGTCCTTCCCTCACCCTTCTCTCCGTCCTTCCCTCACCCTTCTCTCCGTCCTTCCCCCACCCTTCTCTCCCTCCTCTCCTTCCCTCACCCTTCTCTCCCTCCTCTCCTTCCCTCCCATCTCACCTAATAATAATCACGGTTCAGTGAAGACCTTCCGTTGGAGAGAAGGAAAAAATTCAATACACGTTCTGTCCGACCAAACAGACGTTCCGAGGTCCCGCCCTCGTCCAATCAGAGGCCATGTGTATGTGTGTGTGTGTGTGTGTGTGTGTGTGTGTGTGTGTGTGTGTGTGTGTGTGCGTAAACGTATATGTGTGTGAACGTATGTGTCTGTATGAATCTGTGTATGTGGTAAGGCGTATGTTTGTGTGAGTGTATGTTGTGTGTCAAAAAGATCCTGTTAGAGACAGTAAATTTGTGTGTTTAGAAACAATAAGAACTATTAATGCGTGTAGCAAACAATCCTGTGGCAGTTGTATAGTGTCGATCTTTGACACTATAATTGGTGGGTGGAATAATAATAATAATAATAATCTTCATAATAACAACAACAACGACATTACCAACGAATTTGCCTCTAAATGTCCGAAAAAAAAAATTCTTTACTCAGCCATTACCATTGAATCCCTACACTCGACTACCTCACGTTCCTAGGATTTTATTGAGACAAATAGGCTATATAAGAACCCTCAATACACCACCTACGCTACAGACACCATGATGGATGGGGGATAGAACGTCTTATAAGGTTATCGATTGTCTCAGGAATTTCCCCAGGGTCATGGTTGAGCCAGTAGCGAGTAGAAGGTGAAGATTAGTGAGGATCTTGTAACGTGGTGAGGTGCTAAAACTATGGCTTCACCCCCAACCTACCCAGCCAGGCTTACCAACCCCTAACACCCCCTCTCCCCCTTCCCACTCTCCTCCTTCCCCAGGCTTACCAACCCCTAACACCTTCTCTCCCCCCTCCACTCTCCTCCTTCCCCAGGCTTACCAACCCCTAACACCTTCTCTCCCCCCTCCACTCTCCTCCTTCCCCAGGCTTACCAACCCCTAACCTCACCTCCTTCCTCCTCGTTCCTCCCCAGGATTCAACACACGTACTCACTTCCTCCCACTCAATATAATCCACCTACGAACTCATTCTCCTCCTCCTACTCTTCCTCTTCCTACTCCTTCGCTTTCTCCTCCTCCTCTTAGGTATATGCACTTTAAGATGAGCACCTGCTTGCTTACTAGTACTCACCTTAAACACACACACACACACACACACACACACACGCATAATCATTTGTATGTATGAACGGTTGATGATCCTGGACACTCTTCCCTCACGTCTCATCCCGTTATTGTTATCAGTGAGGAGAACAGTCTTAGAACCCGAAGACGCTACTCCTCTCTCTCTCAACACCTGAAGATGCTGTTCCTCTGCTCTCTCGCCTCCGAATTAAACTTTCCTGAGAAATCCTCACCTGTTGAGAAGATGTCAGATGACATTTATAGTTGGATTATGGAAGTGGATCTTGATGTGTGTGTGTGTGTGTGTAATGGTCAGCATGCTCGCATCGCAAGCGAGCGGACCCGGGATCGATCCCCTGGCAGGGTCGGGCAGGGTGAAACTATGGGCAAGTTTCTTTACGCCATTTGCCTCTGTCTACCCAGCAGTAATTGGGAACCTGGATGTTAATCGATTTACGGATCGTGTTCAGGGGTAATGGTTAGCCAGTGCAGTTTGTGACTTGTTATACGAGGGGCAACTATTATTATTTATATTGTGTGTGTGTTATATTTGGACTTGTCAGCACCAATTCTCATTCCATCTCCTAGCTTGTTCTTTTCCTTTTCCACCAATCATTGCTTCCCGTCACCTCCTTCTTACTCCCGGCTCCACCAATCATGGCCTCCCCTCACCTCGTACTTGCCTCCGCTCCACCAATCATCACCTCCCGTCACCTCCTCCAAAAGAGACAATACATTTTCCCTCTGGGCCAATTTGTGACTCCTGCAATTGGATGTCACTACACAATTACTCCTCGTCTCTTTACCTTCACCGGTGCTGCATTTTCTCCGTCTCCTGTTTGTCAGTAATTGTTTTTCTCAAGTGTCTAATATCACAGTTAATTACAACTTTATGACGGTAAATTTTTCTGTTTACTTTTATATTTGTAGTCGATAGTGTGTGTGTGTGTGTGTGTGTGTGTGTGTGTGTGTGTGTGTGTGTGTGTGTGTGTGTGTGTGTGTGTGTGTGTGTGTGTGTGTGTGTGTGTGTGTGTGTGTGTGTGTGTGCCAAGATAGACGACGGCAGGACCAAAACTGCAAGAGTTATAGACTTAAACACAGACAGACAGACAGACAGACACATTAACATGGACTCCCATCTACATTAAATAATACTTATAACACTATTTAACAAAGTCCTTATAATGAAAAACTAAAATAAACAACACACACAACTTCTCTCCACCGACAAATTAAATCAATGATGAGAAACTCCCCTAAAAAATTTAAAGAACTTCATAAAAACTTCTCCAATTCGATGGTAGGAGAAACAAACATTAATTCACTATTTTCTTTTTACAGAGATCCTTAATAAATAACACTAAATCAATACCAATACCTTCAAAGATCTCATATTCGACAATTTAACCTTCGATCCAACTCTAATATTTACATGACAAGTGAACAAAAAAAGAGGATATTTCTACCATTGGAATTTAAGGTCGAACATTAGAATATCGGGGGCGGCTCTTCTGCTCCAGCTACCACCTCTTTCATCACGGGGCTCTAGAGTTTATTTTTCAGCGCTCTTCAACTCCCCAAATGGAAGTTAAACACTCCAGAGACACTGAAGCGACGCTGTGAGTTTTACTCCGTGAGGCAAAAGTCAGGGAGGAAAGATGTGAGTGAGAGAAATGGTGATAAAGAGAAAGAGAGAGAGGAAGAGAGAGAGAGGAGGGGATACAGCCAGAAAGACAGACAGGCAGAACGCTAGTCTTATTAATAAACAGACACAGAAACACAAAGACAAAGGACGAGAAAAAGAGGAAGAGAAAGGTAAAGGAAACTGAATAAAAAAGAAGAAAGGAAATCAAAGGCAAAAGGAAAATAAAAAAAAATCGAAGGAAACAGAATGGAAAGGGCAGACAATAACAACTAGAGAGACAGGAGAAAGACAGAAGGATGAGACAGGAATAGACAGAAAGAGAATGTTAGAGAAGAAGGAAAAAGAAAGTTGAAGCAGAGAATAGACACAGAGAGACAGTGAAAACATAGAAAAAAGTGAAAATTAAGTTAAAAAATGAGAAGAAGGAAATAGCAAGAATAAAGACAGACAAATGAGACGAAAAAATAAATAAAGAAGAGAAAAACAGATAAAAATTATAAATATAGGAGATAGAAAGAAGAACAAAAACACAAAATGAGACCAACAATGAAAGAAAAAAGACGGAAAGACAGAAAAATTATAAAAAATATAGAGAAATCAAAAGACATAGAGAAGACACAGAAGTAAGAGACAAGAAGATGTAAAGATTGAAAGGCAAAGAAACTCTATCGGATGGAAGACTGGAAGAGGCAAATATTAGATGGAAAATAGAGAATAAAGGCATAAAAAACATCCAATAAAATCAAATGTAAATACGAAGGAAGAACACAATGAAATAATAATGATAATAAAGAGTATAATGTAACCACGAGAAGATAAATGGGGAAGGGGTGAAAGTGTTAATAGTACAGAAGGAAGTTAAACCACATACTAATTATTTCATTAATTTATAAAGTTCTCTAACAACAACAACAACACCAACAACAACAACAACAACAACAACAACAACAACACCACCACAACAACAACAACAACAACACCACAACAACAATAACAACAACAACTACACCAATAAAGGTAACAACAACATTCAACCTCGTTCAGATACATTACAGGTACAGTGTATCATACAAGGTCGAACAGTTATGGTGTGATTCGTTAACCTTTAAGTAGAATGTGTGCCTTTGTCTTCAGTTATTCCACAACATCTTACCATTACAAAAAAATAATAAATTGATAAAAACAATTATAAAACGCCAATAATAAATTAATAAATCAACAATTAATATAAAAACAAAAAGAAATATTCCCCCCCAAAAAACGAATAAAACACAAAAAACTAATAAAAACAGAATAAACAACTGTAGTAAATTGGAAAAGAAAAACCTCGAATAAAAAATAATAATAGATACATAAAAAACTAATTTGGAATAATAAAAACAATAAGAAAAACAATATTACGAAAAGAGAAAAAAATAAGAAGAAATTTAAAGAAAAAACTGAGGCAAAAAAATGTACCTCGTGGTAGGAGACGAAGAGGAACCCGCCTCATCTTCCTCCTCCTCCTCAAAAAAAAAAATGTATATATATCTAAAAACTTAGCAGAGAAGAAGAAGCTCGTCCTTAAGAAAATATTTAAATAAATTCCTCTGCCTCTTCCCACAAAATAAGAGAAGAGGGGGGGGGGTGTGTTAAGCAGCTGGGAGATAAAGAAGAAGCAGATGGAGGAAGAGAAGGGGGGTGTAAGAGAAGGAGGATAAGGGATGGAAGATGAAGGAATGGGAAGAAAAGGTGTAAGAGGAGGTGGAAGAGGTGAAGGGATGGAAGGTGAAAAAGGAAGGTTGAGGAGGAGGGGGGGGATGGAAGGCGAAGGAGGGGAGAAGATGAATGGTGGGGGACCGAATATGAGAGGAAGAAGGAAGAGGAGGAAGAGAGATGAAAAGCAAAACGAGAGGGAAGAGAAAGCAAAGAGGGAAGAGAAGACTAAAAACAATGAGAAGGAGAAGGGGGATGGAAGACGAAAGGTGACGAGGGAGAGGAAGGATAGAGAAGGACATGGGAGAATAAAGCGTAAGGGAAGAGGAAGAAGAAGAGGAGGAGGAGGAGGAGGAGGAGGAGGAGGTGTTCCTGCTATATCTTATGCTCAACCCTTGAATTTGATCGAGACAAGTGGCAGGCTTCTGAATACCACCCCAGGTTTTTGAAGTTAGGAGTCCTTCAACATTGGATTATAGAGACCAAGCTTGGAGTATAGGAGTCCTTCAAGCTTGGATTATAGAGACCAAGCTTGGAGTATAGGAGTCCTTCAAGCTTGGATTATAGAGACCAAACTTGGAGTATAGGAGTCCTTCAAGCTTGGAGTATAGGAGTCCTTCAAGCTTGGATTATAGAGACCAAACTTGGAGTATAGGAGTCCTTCAAGCTTGGATTATAGAGACCAAACTTGGAGTATAGGAGTCCTTCAAGCTTGGATTATAGAGACCAAACTTGGAGTATAGGAGTCCTTCAAGCTTGGATTATGGAGACCAAACTTGGAGTATAGGAGTCTAGTGGAGGAAAATGTAGACCTGCTGCTAGGCCAAGGAGGACAAAAACCTGGAGTGTAAGAAATACATTGGAGGAAAATACGTGAAGTTACTCGATTGTAGAGAGGACTAGACGGGCTAATGAACGGGTAGAAGAGTAAAATGGAGTGGGAGAGGGAGCGGAATAATAGGGAATGGGAAGAATGATGAAACAACGTAGAGGGGAAAAAGAAAATACGAAAATAAAATAACGAAAAAAAACTCTGGATGAAAATTGTGTTATCTGGGTCGATGTTTAGATATTGGTGGATAACAAGATCATCCACGAGGGTACAAACAGCACTTGCTATCCTCGTGAAGCTCTGAATTACCTTCATCAAATCGTTTAGAAAGCTTTACCCTGCACTAAGTGGGGTATAATAGTGTTTAGTGTACCAGAGTAAATATTTGGGAATAGATACTTACTATTACTATAAATCCGACTACTAATACTCTTACCAATACTGACACTACTACAACAACAACAACAACAACTTTTTTTTTTAATAATTGGCCTCCATCCTCCCCTATAGCCACACCTTTGCCGCCATTTTATTACCTTAAAATTAAATATCCTAATACATAAGAAGCTATCCTAGCTGTGTTGAGTTAGTTGAGCCGCAGATCTATGCGGCATTCAGTGACTGTTACCTCATAGTCAATATCTGCAACTGTTGTCGGCTTTGGGGCCGATGCTCTCATTCCCCTGAGGCAGAGCAAAGCCGACCTAAGGAGAGAGAAGGACAGTCGACATCGCATCCAGGCTGTAACATAACTTCTGGACTGCTGCTTCTGTTCGGATAACACCTCCGCGAGTCTGGCGTAGAAGAATCTTGCACTTGGTCCCATCCCACCAGAGGTCGTGAACACCAGAGGAGTGAAGCTGCCCTGATCAACGTTCTGAATTCTCTCCCCGTATGCCCTTATTTTGTCGTTCTCGTTCCTCTTGTGTGCAGCATCGGGAGCTAAGTTACGGTGACATGCGGCCATGGGCTCAAAAATCCTGATGTCGAAGAAGGCTCGCTGTCCTCGCGTCCAGAATCCTCGAGCACTGATGTCAACACGGGCTTCGTTAGATGTGTTTGAAGTCCTATGTTGGAAAATCTCACTGTCCAATGGAAGGAGGGTCGGTTCTACCCTGACATCACGGCAGAATTCCTTCAACATATTTGCTCTGAGATCCCTTACTTCGTCATGACTCATGCACACCATACCTTAGAACATTGGCATCTGTAAATTCTTGTTTGTTAAGACTGAAACCATTTGACCTTTTCGGTAATGTAGTTAACCAGTTCGAGGCGCCCACCTCCTTCACTATAGCTACTTTTTTTTTAAATTCTTTGGTACTTGCAGCAATAGTTGCTGCAACTTATCACTTTGGCTGTGCTGTCGTTCTGTCGTAATGGACCTTCGAATCTTGTTTACTTCACTAGTATCCACCTCCCCTGTTGCATGGTGAGCCATTATGTCGTCCGTGAGGGCTGCCGTGAGCTTAACTAAGTTTTGGTGTTCAGTGGCAGCAATCTCCTCTGGATTGGGTAGTCTCATTCCTCCCAGTCTCGGCGGTAGTGCAAGGAGTGATCTTTCTGCTGGGGTTAAGTGAGGGTGTTTCACTAATTTGGGAATGAAATTGACGCTGATAGCTTCTTCCAGAGGGTGGAGGAGGGGGCCCTCGATATCAGGGATAGTGCGCATCAGGTAGTTCCAGCGATGCTTGACTCCATGGGTGAATGCCGCAGAAGCCGCATGTGGCTCTGTGTTAGCAATCTCAGACAGAGCTTGGATTTCCCTAACCCACTCATTCACTTTTCCCGTTACGTACTCGGTCTTGAAGTCCGTCGTGCCGATTACTGCACCTAGGTGTCTTTGGCCGTCCTTTGTTATTTTGACCTCACTTCCACCGAACAACAACTACTACTGCAACTACTACAACTACAACAACAACAATTACTACTACTACAACAACAAAAACAATTACTAATACTACAACTTCAGCAACAATTACTACTACTGCTACTACTTTTTTTCTTTTTTTTCTTTCTTTTTATTGCTACTACTACAACAACAACTACTACTTTTTTTACAATTGGCCTCCAGCCTCCCCCTATAGCCACACCTTCGCCGCCATTTTATTACCTTAAAATTAAATAGCCTAATACATAAGTAGCAATCCTAGCTGTGTTGAGAGAGAGAGAGAGAGAGAGAGAGAGAGAGCCATTTGACCTATAACCTTCCAATCATATCACATCTGGTTAACGCTATTCAGCATTAACACCACTGACATGTACCGTCTAATTATCCCAGTCTAACCACCCCTGATAGCTAACGGACCCCTCTTTAATAACTTTTGACCTATGATCCGAGAGCGAACATCAAGGCCGAGTAAAACCAAGGTCATTGTTATTCCCTGTTTGACCCTGTTGACATCCTCTATCATCTCACAGACAGACAAACAGACAGACAGAAGTACAAATAGACACTTCCATTTAGACACGAAGATAGACATACTGACAGACATAGTAATAGAGAAAAAACAGATATATTGACATTTGCATCTTTAATGTACCGGGAGGTAGGCGAGAGGATGTCATGAAATTAATCTCCCCAGGTTTTTTTTTTGTTCACTTCGTCAGAAATGTAAACTAGAGGCAAAACTCCTCCAACTGACAACAAAAAGAGGAATCATCATTAGAGACAGTGTGTCCATCAGACATTTTAAAAATTATAATAATAAGTTAGACAGATTTAAGAATCATTCACGTCTACCGATATGTAAACATATTTTTTCAATTGTATTACAAGTTTATTTTTGTCGTATAAGAATATGTTAACGACATTCAGACTTACGGCACACCAATTTATTTTCACCATAGTAGTGCCATAGTAGTGCCATAGTAGTGCCATAGTAGTGCCACATTATACCATTAAGAAATACGCACCATAATCTGATACCTACGTCATTGTCTCATTAACACATCTCAGCCCACCTTGTCAACCTCCCTCTTGACTGAACATAACATTAAAAATATCCCTATGTCCTAAAAAAAAGTCCTTTCATACATAGACCAAGAATAGAAACCGTTTGAGAGCACTTCTTAAGACTTACGATCGTAGAAACTTTTAACGACGGGCCATTACAGCCTTGACACTACCTAGAGATATATGAGATAGTTTTGGGCGATAGAGGAGCTAAGGTTCCAAATACACACAACTGTTTACGAGAACCACAGTCGTAATATATTTGGTTGGGAGAGAGAGAGAGAGAGAGAGCAGGTTTCTACACCCTTGTCCCACCTCCACCTCATCTACCCCACCTCCACCCCTACGAACCACACAGCACACACACACACACACACTCATCAGGGAGATACACAATGGGTGGACAGGCACGACACACACACGTTCTGACCAAAAGCGGAGAAAATTAAAAACAATATATATATATTTATACTAAAGGTTTGGGAGTTTTTAATTATTTACAAATATATATCGCGTGAGGTGAAAAAGCCTGTTGCATGAGTCAGGTAAAGTGGGTAACATAGAGGTTTAAGGATAAAATTCTTAATTACAGAGAAGAGTGTAATGCTCATTATTATTTGTTAGACAATTTATTGACAGCACTGAGTTACCAGGTTAATTTTGCATACAGAATAATATCATATTTGCAGAGAGGAGCAGCGCGCCGACACTCTAGATGTTTCATGAATAACATTAAAACTACCGAATTATTTATGTATTTACGAACAACAGGACAAATTGTGTATAAAATAAAATATAAATAACAATAGTATTTCTCTTGATGGTTTAGCAAGATGATGATAAATATCCAAATACGAGAAAAAAATGAGGTCGTGTGTGTGTGTGTGTGTGTGTGTGTGTGTGTGTGTGTGTGTGTGTGTGTGTGTGTCAGGCGGAGGGGAGGACCACAGGATGAATGAGAAGGCGAGGAGGTGGTTTTAACAAGTAAGTGCAGCAGCTGACGATGAGTGGGGTGACACGACCATTGTGTGTGTGTGTGTGTGTGTGTGTGTGTGTGTGTGTGCGTGTGTGTGTGTGAAATAGGGTTTATTATCTCTCTGACTTAGGAATGACAGCAAAACCCAAATTAGCGACGATTTAATAACCTGAATCGCATAATTAATTTCATTAAAAAGCAACAACTAGAGTTAGTTTCCCACGTTGGATTTTAAGTGAGTTTTGTGGGATTTAAAAACTTTGACATTTAAACATTTGTCCCTGAAAAAAACTCTCACACATATCTAACAGTATCATGCAGCAGCCACCAGTGTCATGCCACATCCTCCCGTGTCATGCCACATCCTCCCGTGTCATGCCACATCCTCCCGTGTCATGCCACATCCTCCCATGTCATGCCACATCCTCCCGTGTCATGCCACATCCTCCCGTGTCATGCCACATCCTCCCGTGTCATGCCACATCCTCCCGTGTCATGCCACATCCTCCCGTGTCATGCCACATCCTCCCGAGTCATGGCACATCCTCTAGTGTCATGCACATCCTCCCGTGTCATGCCACATCCTCCATGTCATGCCACATCCTCCATGCCACATCCTCCAGTGTCATACCACATCCTCCCGTGTCATGCCACAGTGTCTCTCACATCATGCCACATCCTCCTGTCATCCTCAGTGTCATGTGTGTCATGCCACATCCTCCAGTGTCATACCCATCATCCTCCTCCGTCATACCCACATCCTCCTCCGTGTCATACCACATCCTCCAGTGTCATGCCACATCCTCCCGTGTCATGCCCCCATCCTCCCGTGTCATGCCATCAGTGTGTCATGCCCACATCCTCCCGTGTCATCCAGTGTCATGTCATACCCCTCCCGTGTCATGCCACACATCCTCCCCGTGTCATCATTATCCTCCCGTATGTCATGCCACATCCTCCTGTCATCATCCCCTCCCGTGTCATGCCACATCCTCCCGTGTCATGCCACATCCTCCATGTCATACATCCTCCCGTGCACCATCTCCCCGCCCACATCCTCCCATGTCATGCCACATCCTCCGTGTCATGCCACATCCCGTGTCATGCCACATCCTCCCGTGTCACGTTGTCATAGTGTCAGTGTGTCATGGTGTCATGCCACATCCTCCCGTGTCATGCCACATCCTCCCGTGTCATGCCACATCCTCCCGTGTCATGCCACATCCTCCCATGTCATGCCACATCCTCCCGTGTCATGCCACATCCTCCCGTGTCATGCCACATCCTCCCGTGTCATGCCACATCCTCCCGTGTCATGCCACATCCTCCCGTGTCATGCCACATCCTCCCGAGTCATGGCACATCCTCTAGTGTCATGCATTAGACTATCTCCTTTAAATCTTGGAAACACTAAAAATAAACCCAAGACACAAGATGCACTAAACCAATAACAATAAAATCTACTTTTTTCGTTCAATCGTGGGAATTTTTTTTAGTTATGTGACATTAAAAAATCCCATTGAAAATAATCATACACGAAATACAAAACGGATGTGAAAAGATCCTCTAAAGAGACTAGATCAGTAAACCTGACTTTTATTTACTCTGATAAAGTGTTGGTTGTTGGATAACGTCATGTAAAGGAATTAATAGTTGTCTCCGTGTTGTTGTTATGCAAGACTAAGAGGAGAGATACGACACGATTATCAAATTATGTGAAATGTAATAGTTTCTTCTTACTTATTAACCAACCAACCATTTTGATCATAGATTCCTTGTGTTATGTTACTTAATTAATACAATTACAGGTATATTCTTATTTCTGTACCTGAAGCTAATAGATGTTTGTATTTTCATTAATTCGTAAAATAATGTAAAACTGTTACTATTACTCGAGGTATAATCGTGTATTTAATGATATAGACCTACTCACTCGTCTGAAGGGTTGTTACGTGAAATACAGACCGTCAGCTTGTGATAGTGAAATAGACTGTTGAAATAGTGTCTTCTTCATGTTGTTTGGTGGTGTGTGTGTGTGTGTGTGTGTGTGTGTGTGTGTGTGTGTGTCTGCGTGTATAAAGGAAGAAGTGAACTAATTTTAGAGAGAGTAGGTCAAGGCTACAACAAGTTCAGTGGCGGGCGAGAGTTTCCTCGCTGCCTCACTCTAAAACATCTCCTTTACACGGACTATGTTTTATAACCTCGCTTTACGGTCTATATATATTTGTACATACTAAATATTCTAAATTTAGTGCATATAGATTTTAAATACATCTCATGATCTAATTTTACTACTCATTAATTCGACTATATTTTACGTTCTACATAATTCTATACAAAATAAATCTGAATATTTTGTTTTGTATCTATATTTAGTGTATAAACATGAGTATACTTGTTTGTATTTAGTATTATATCCATGTATACTGACCTACGTTTAGATATATTGAAAGAAAATTTTTTGAAGTTTACAGTATTAAAGGGGGAACATAGGTAGACAATAACTCAGAGAAGGAATAAACTGGGGGAAATTACTATATATAAGGGGAGAAATATAGAACTACAGCCTTACGAGGAAAAAAATAGGAAAATTTGATCTATGCGCGAAAAATGAAATATACGAGAAATTAAAGATTTTTATCAACAACGCATAAATTTTTAGACCTGGAGAAAAAATACAAATAACTGGGTAAGACGATATGAAAAGTCTTAGGAGGGAACGCGTGAGGCTGGATATCCATAAGCCTCTTAGTGGGTGCAGCTCATAGCAGGTCCTGAGAGTCTACCAATATGGCCTGGGAGTTTCTGATGCATTTGAAGGGGAGAGAGGGGGTAGGGGGACAGGGAGTAACGCAGGAGATAAACTTTCACCTGACTGGTTTTTGGTGTGAGAGATGTCGCTGGTGGTGATAATCTTGCAGGAGATCAGTTTTACATCGCTAGGTTTTTGCGGGAGGTTGGTGTCCGACGTCGATCTTGTGGGGAATAATTTTGCATTGGTGAATTTTGGTTGAGGGATAACGCTAGTAGCCTTGATATTGTGGGAGATAAAGAAAGTATCTCCCACAATATCAAGGCAACAACTCATCCAGCCCCGACCTATTGTATAGTTCAGAAGCTAAGACATAGTAATACGGTCTTTAAAACCCCTTGAAGGCCACTGAAACCCTTAAGATGTTTTCTAATATAGGAACCAAGACATAGTGAACGATTCATAAAGACCCCAAAACCATTAAAACATCCACATGTTGGTTTCTAATGATTAAAAAAAAGACGAACGATATTGAAAAACCTCCTGAAGGGTCACTGAAGCTCCTGGAACTCATTAAAACAAGCACATCAACTGATACTCTTGGTTGGTCAGGTAGAGCCTCGTGGTAGTGGGTTGCTGTGAGGTGTGTCGCCCATGTTAACTTCCCCGACGGCTTTGCGCTGGAGGAAACGACTACCAAGCAACCCCAAGGGAACCTGTCTGGGAGAGGTAGGCGTGGAGGAAGTGTGGAGAGAGAGAGAGAGAGAGAGAGAGAGAGAGAGAGAGAGAGAGAGAGGGGGGAAGAATTGAGGGAGAGGATGGAGAGGAGAGGGAAGGGGAAGGTAGTATAGAGAGGAGAAGAAACTGAGAGGAGGAGAGAGAGAAGAAGAATAAAAGGAGAGGATGGAGAGGTGAGGGAAGGGGAGGGTAGTAAAGACAAGAGAAGAAGGGGGATGGAGAGGACAGAGAAGAAGGGGGATGGGGAGAGAAGGAGAAAGAAGAGAAGGAAAAGGAGAGAAAAGGGTGTGTGTAAATGGAAGCTGGGAAGACAAGAAGACAGGAATCTTAGGGGGGATGAAGGCCCACGGGGATAATGGTGGAGGAGGAGAGAGTGAGGAGAAGCAGGAATTGAAAGTTACCTTGATTGCTCGGACAGGTAAGACCCGCTAAGTGGATGGAAGAGGAAGAGGAAGAGGAAGAAGGTAGAGGGACACTCGGGAGGTAAGGTTAAGTAAGACGGAGGGGGGGGGAGGAGCTGTTGGGTACATGTGCACAGAGGAAAAAATCTTGGTTAGTCTAAAGGAGGAAGAGGAAGAAGAAGAAGGAAGAGGAGGCGGAAGAAAATGAGGAGAAGGAAGAGGAGGAGAAAATGGCAGAGGTGTAACAAGAGGCATAAGAAACGTGGAAGAGGTGGAAGAGGAGGATGAAGTAAAGGATATGAAAGAAGAAGAGGAAGAATAGAAGGAAGACGAAGAGGAAGAGGAAGAAGGAGAACGTTAAGACGAGGCTTGGAGGAGGAGGAGGAAGAGACCGACACGTTTCACAGAGCTAGTGTGTGTGTGTGTGGGGGGGGAGGGGGGCATGGGGAGCACACAGCAGGTCGTTAGCTTTAATGTTGTGTGTGTAAATATAGGTTCAATCTCCCAGGTACGCCGTGCTCGTGTTCTCCTTTATGCCAGAAGAACACCAGCGCAGAGGGAGGTTGACTTTAAAATCTTAACAAGGGAGTGTTAATCTTTAGCCGACTATCTTAAAGATAATTTGAACTGAGCTCCCACGACACACAAAGTTAAAACTGGATAGAGTAATGTTAAATACTCGTACTTAAGTTGTTTACAGCCGAGGACAGACAAGTGAGTGGATATTACACGTGTTTGAATTAGTCTTTGTGAAAATTTTCTCCTACGGAAAAAAAATGACTGTCTCTCTCTCTCTCTCTCTCTCTCTCTCTCTCTCTCTCTCTCTCTCTCTCTCTCTCTCTCTCTCTCTCACCTGTCCTTCACCTACACCCTCCACCTCTCCTCACCTGATTGGCCAGTATGAGGACTATACCCCCTATGGCAGCACTCCATCACACTCACCTGTAAAGACAGAAAAAACAACATTAAAATCATAAATTAAATGATCAAAAGAACAATACCTTAATAAGAAAACAAAAATAAATAAGAAACTTAAAAAAAAATAAAAAGAACAAAGGTGATTTATTTTCCTTACTTGCATAACAATAAACTTAACAAGAGAGAATTATGGAGTTAATGATCTTATATCTCTCACACACACACACACAAACACACACACACACACGCAGCATTGCATGGATAAACCCCTGAATCCTATCCAGTTAATAGTACCTATGGATATTAATAGTCCATATTCATACTACAGCTCAGAGGATGAACGGAAAACTGAACCGTAATCCGAGTTTGACAATACAAATTAGGGTTCGCCAAACATCAAAGTACAGTGAATGAATACAGAAATATCTCGTGTAAGAATATTTAAGTAAATCAAGCCAACCAAAATCACAAAAAAAGAATCACATCAATTACCCGTATCAAAGCCATCATGAGAATCTAGAATCATGAAAGGAATCCAAAGGAAGAATCAAGATGAAAATAAACAGATTTCCACACACCAATATCGGATCAGTGAAAAGTGGTTATTTTTTTGTTCCCTCCGGCACACGTAAATTAATTATCAACTTATAAAACTACATAAGGAGTATCAAGAATGTGTATGTTTGGTAGGAGGAGTATCAGATCCTTTTATGCCGGCAAGACTAATTATATCAATCTAAGAGTTTGATTTACTGATACAATACACCTAATCGTAGACCACTCAGGCCTGTACCTCTTGGCCAGACCTGTCGATCTGCCTAGGAGATAAAGTATTTACTTAGCGTGGCTGTAAAGGTTGGTGTATATATCGTCGAGTGATTTAAGGAATTCGTCTCTCACTTAGAACAACAACGGACGAGGTTTAACGCGTTAGTGTTAGTAGAAGGAACAAGAGTTAACAGAGTGAGTTTTAGATTTAACAGGGAGAGTTAAGAGGGCTTTGTGGCAACGGGAAGATTAACAGGGAGTCTCAGGAAACAGAGAGAGTTACAGATGCTTCAGCAACAACAGGGATAATAAAGAGGGTTGAGGAACGGAAAGATCAACAGGAATTCTATCAACAGGGGAACGTTAAGGATTTTGCAACAGTTGGAGTATGACAAGAAGGTGCTGCAACAGGGGAAGTGATAGGTGCTGCAACAGTTGGAGACAGGTGAGATGAAGCAACAAGATGATTAACGGGAGCCTTAGTCAACAGAAAGATACAACAGCAACAAACAACAACAAATGAGAGCTAATAATTGGAGTAACAGACAAAAAACAGGAACCTCAGCAACAGAAAAACAACAGACCTAATGAACTAACCCGAATAACAACTGCCTTAGAAAAATACCAATGCATGAAACAATAAAAAGAATCCGAAAACAAAACAAAATTTAGCAAAAGAAAAACTGCGTAAAATGACATCAATGAGATATTCTTAAACAAGATTCTTACAGTACGTGACAGAGAGAACTGATGAAGAGGTTGTACACTGAGAGTAATTAGCATGGACGCCATAGGCAGACTGGGGAAAGTTTTCTGTGAACACCACCACTTAGGGTTAAAAACTTAGGCAGTTTACGTCTCAAGGTGGTGGTGAAGGAGAAACGCGGCACAGCTATTACTCTGCTTAGGGAAAGTTGGAGAAAAATGGGAGTAATTATTTTGCTGATGTTTTTACCATGGAACGTATGCGCACCTGCCTATGAAAATATTCGCACACTGACCTGATATTACCACACAGTTGGATTAAAATGTACACTATTTATAAAACAAAGCTAGCCAATTATTTCCTTCACCCGCAACACCACAACCAGTCTCTCTCTCTCCCGTCATACGTCCAGAATTAAACACTGTTATATTGAGTGTTGTAATGGAATACCTCTGACACATGGAGGATTGAAACTCTTTATTGAACACAATTTAGGCTCACAATAACGACCGGTGATCACATATGAACTTCTCTCTTCAAAACAGGAGTAAAAAAATCTCACTCTTAGTCGGCCAGTGAAGTTACAATCGTTATTACTAAGACAACAACAACAACTGTTATGATAATAGTGTTTTTTTACCTTAATATTAATAATAACGGCTGACACACACACACACACACACACACACACACACACACATTCCTCGTCAACGTAGAGATATTATGATCCTGGTGGCAAGTGGCGCTCAAACTTACTCTGTCCTTCAAATTAAAATAGTTTGGCGTAGTTCACCTGGAGGAGGGAAGGTGGGAGGAAGGGGGAAAAAGGAAAGGAAAGGAGAATGGGGGAAGGGGAAAGGATGAAGGGACGAAAGAGGAGAAAGAGGAGGGGGAGGGAGGAGAAGAGGAGGGAGAGGAAATATGAGGAGGAGGAGGGTGAAACAGGAGGGAGGAGGGAGAGGAGGGGCAGGGGAGGAGGAAGGAGGGGGAGAAGGGGAGATTGGGGAGGGGACGGGAAAGGAGGAGGAGGGGAAAGAAGAGGAAGACGGAAAAGAGGAATGGGAGAAACGAGGAGATAGATGGGAGGAGGTGAAGAGAAGGGGAGGGAGAAACGGATGGACGGGAAGGGAGTAGGAGAGGGGGAGAGGCAGGGAGGAAGAGAAATGAAGGTGGTGTTCAACATTCAACTCATTTGTTATTATCTTCTCTTCCTTCTTTTAAAATTTTCTTCATTTGTTCTTTATATGCGTGTTCTCTCCTTAGTACTTCCGTGTGTGTGTGTGTGTGTGTGTGTGTGTGTGTGTGTGTGTGTGTGTGTGTGTGTGTGTGTGTGTGTGTGTGTGTGTGTGTGTGTGTGTGTGTGTGTGTGTGTGTGTGTGTGTGTGTGACATAGTATGGGTGCACATGTCAGTGTGTATATGTTCGCTCGTGTTCTCTTGCGTACAAAAACGGATAGAATAAATTTGCGTTGTTTGATGTTGTAATTCGTTGTAAGTCATAAGAGAAAGAAAGAGTTTAGTTCTGCTGAAAGTTCCCTTAAGTTGTTAAAGGAAGGTGATGATAAAAGCTCTAAGACACGTGTTGTTTACCTTGACAATTTAGAAACCTCCAAACGACGTGGAACGAGGTAGGTGGGGTGACTGGGGTCAGGTAAGGAAGAGTTCCACTGAATGTTGGAGGAAGGTCAAAGGTTAAGGTCACACTTGATGATCGATAAGACCTTTCTGCCCTTAACCTACTGGGATGAGGTGTGGTTTCATTCTTGGCTCACCTCCAACAGGAGAGCCAAGTCTTACTCTCTTCTATTCTACAGGAATGTATGTGTTTGTGCAACTATATACTGTATGTGTGTGTGTGTGTGTCATTCTGCATAAACCAAAACACATGTCCTACTGAGCTTATATTATGTGAAACTTTAAGAGGCTAATTAAAGAGCTATGACAACACAGTAAAAGTATGTACACTGAAAATGGTGCTTTATAGAAAACCAGAAAATACAAAGATAATTATAATTTAACTGAAAAATTAATTAAAACCCTTAATTAAATGAGATAATGAACGATGAAGGTTTAACAACATGATACATTTGGGCGTAAGTATCAAGTATCCCTGGACTACCAATAGTGTGTATTCAGCTTCTGTTGTACTCTGCAAATTTCCACAGGATTCCCAGAACTCGAAATTTTTACTACTTCAGAGACAAATTTAAATTCTTAAGAGCGACACAAGGTTTAGCATTTTGATGATTTGGGGAGAAAGTGTTGGATGTAACTAGAGATTCATATTTTTTAATTTAGTCTTCAGAATTAAGCACCTGTGTCTAACCTGTCCAAATGCTGTACAGTGTTCCCTTGTGTTCAGTTCAGTAATGTTGATATTTCTTTCGGATTTTGGGCCCTTAGGATTTTTATATGTTTGTTTATTTTATTTATTTATGTTTTTACATGTACTGTCAGTCATCTACTCGGTTTTCTTTTCCCTCTTCTTCCCTGCTCTCTTTTTTAAAACATTATTTCTCTATATATTTTTTGTCAATCTTCTCCCTTCGCTCCATTCTTCTTGTCTTCCTTCCCTCCTCCATTCTTACTGTTTGTTTTGATTTTGGTTTTCTCCGTGTCTTCCGACTTCCATTACCACTTCCTATTTCTCTCTCCCCCACCTCCTTCCTCTCTCTCCCACCTCCTTCCTCTCTCGCTTCTTTTCCTCTGTTTCTTCGTCTCTTTTCGTCTTTTTCTCATGTTTTTCTTACTACTCTCTCTCTCTCTCTGGTCCTTTCTCTCTCTTTCTCCACAACTCAGTTTTATTACTTTAATCTGATGTAAAATCCTTCGTGGTTTTACCTGCCGCTGTCGGAAGTGACAAGAACAGGTGAGAGGAGATGTGAGAGGAGCAGGTGAGAGGAGATGTGAGAGGAGCAGGTGAGAGGAGATGTGAGAGGAGCAGGTGAGAGGGGAGAGCGAGGATATCAAGTGAGTGAGAGCGGATGGGTACTCTTCAGTGTTTGTCAGTCTGTCAATACGATTATCAATCCTTTTCTTGTTAATCTCTCTCTCACTCCCTTTCTCTCTCTTTCTCTCCCTCTCATCCCCAATTCTTCCTTACGTTATATAAAACTCCCTATACCTAAAAAAAAATACAGATTATAATTGTAAAGGGAATGAAAAGTAAGACATTGCAACATACAAGATAAAAGCCAATATTGCCACCACACAGAATCCTCAACTTTTCATTCACTCCATTAGAAAGTTAGTTCAGATCCCGCACAAATTATATATATAACTTATGGAAGATTTTTAGAAAGAATCTTCAAAACTGAGAAGAAAAAAGTTTACGAATTTTTTAATTACATTACTGGAGTTAATTTGGGTTTCTATGGGAAAAATTACCCTACCACAGACTGTAATTATTATTTTTTTAGTACATCTGCCCGTCTTTAATGGCTGGGGTTTTGTTAGTTATTTTTGTTACATTTTCAGGCTTTTGTACTTTTTTTTTGCTTTATATTACTCGTTTCTTTTTTATGCCTTTTTTTTTATTTATTTCATATTTGTATTTTTATAATAAATTTCCAACTTTTAATGTCTTATTTTTCTGGTATTTTTAACTTCTTTTTTTCTTATTCTTTTTGTCTCATTTATGTTGTTTATTTCACATTTTTTATTTGTGTATCTTTTATTGTCTTTTATAATATTTTGCTTTTGAGTTAGGTTGAAAAAGACGGATATTATTGTGAATTAGTATGACAACATTTTTAGTTCATCTACACGACGAGGAAAACCGAACCGAACCGAACCAAATTTATCCAAACCTAACCTAAGCTCAACTAACCTAACCTAACCTAACCTAACCTAAGCTCAACTAACCTAACCTAACCTAACCTTGGTGCTAGGCTTTAGTTATCTGCATCACCATTGGCGTCTTTCCATCTGTTCCTCGATTACTACTCTCTCCTCTCTCTCTCTCTCTCTCTCTCTCCTCTCTCACTTCTCTCTCCTACCCTCAACCTCCCCATTCTGTTTTATCCTCCACGTCCTTTCACCCCATTCCATCCAACTCCTTCTCCCCTTCCATCCTTCACCCTTTATCCCCATCTCACCCTCTCTCTCTTCCATCTCTCACTTGGGAGGGTTCGACTTCTCCTGGTGAGTGAATTTGGGGAGTATTTTTGGTTTCCTCTCTACACTTTGTTTACTCTTCTCCCTCCAGTCCTTCCATCCTCACTATTATCATCGTCATTGCTGTAAATTCCAACTCCATTTTCATAATTACTACAGGAAATTGCTGTCATTTTTGTCTTAATTAGTAAAGTTGATCCTTATAACACCGTCTTAATTACTATCAATGCAGAAAATAAGGTTTAGAAACTTGAATTACATAACGTTGATTACTTTCTCTCATTGCCTTAATTCTTCTTCTTCTTCTTCTTCTTCTTCTTTTTCTTCTTCTATATATTATTTTCATCCTTTTCTATTTTCATTCTCCTTCCTTTTATTGGTCTTCACTTAAGAGAGAAAGCCGTCAAGACTCCCCAGCTGTCACATAAGGCGTTCAGTGAGAGGGTCAGCGCCATTACTGCTCGTGTGACAGAGAACAGAGAGTAGGACACAGTATAATGACCCAGCATTGTCACCTTCAGAGCGACCCTAAGCCTGATATAGAGAGCATATGAGGATGGGTTTTTACCTCCTGTAATATGCCACCCGGGATGTTTTTATTTTCGGATAACTAAAAAAATAATAGAATTTGTATAAAAAAGTATATAGAAATTGTATATATGTAATAGTATCCTCTAGGGGAACATGATATTTCGTACACCTGTCGAATGGTCATTACAAAGATAAAGTGTACTACCTGGTCTCTCGTTTATAGGACGTGTTGAAAATGTCCTTCGACCTTATCAATTATTATCATCACCATCAGCATCAACATCACTATCACCATCACCATCAGTATCAACATCACTATCACCATCACCAACACCATCACTTTCACCACTAACACCACCACCAATACCATCACCATCCCCACCACCCTCATCATCATCACCATCAACAACAGCTCCAAGAAATTATGCAAACATTGTAATAATATGATGATGTATATCCCTATTTTCCCCCAGAAGACAGATCGACATAATTTCCTGGATTTAAGCCCATTTTTCCTTCTCCGATATTCAATCAGAATATTGAACCATCAGAACGAAAATAAATATACTTCTATCACTCTACCTGTTATTTCAATACTTTTTTTCACATTTAGTTCAGAACATGTGAAAGAAAACCATGATAATTAAAACAGATTAACGAGATGTGTGTCAGAACAAACCCATGTTAAAATAGTTTTGATTTTGTATAATGAGTCAGAAAGAAAATGTGGATTGCCCAAGGATCTCGGGTACATTCATTGCGAATTTGTTCATTGTGGTTCAAAGACTTGTTTTACTGTGATATAATGAGTGTTGCTGGGGTCAGTCAGCTGCGAGGTGGATGTACTGTTGCAATATTGTTGTTATTATTATCATGTTGCAGAGTTTTGACGGTGGCTTGTGTGAGCTGTTTTTTTTATTGTACTTTTACACAACCATTAATCTCGACACAATAAACCAATCTTATCTTCCTCAACCACTCCCCTTCACCCCCTCATCCTCCTTAACCCCTCTCCTTTACCACTCACCCCCACATGTTCCTTAACCCTCTCACCCCCTCCTGTCCCCCTAACCCCCTCATCCGCTGTCCACCATAACGTAAGAGCATTAAATCGTCTGAACTAGCTCATTATTGAGTCTTTATACCATGAGAATATCCAACACAAACATAATAATCCATCTACCAAACATTGCTAAAACCATCGTGTGGAAGCGACTAACACCCAGAGCTTCATAAGGTAACAGCCAACCGAGTACGACACTCCTGCCACGATCCCCCGATATACCATGAACTCATTCTGGGAATAATAACATAACAGTGAACCCAGACTGTCATGAATTCATCGAACTAGTCATCCTAAATTAAACAACAAAAGCCCCCCCTTTCCTATCCCCCTTCCCTCCCTCACCCCCTCCCTCACCCACCACCCATCTCACCACCCAGTTTGTGAGAGTTAATATCCCCTTAGGAAATATCCCCAGCGACAGGAGCCAAAAAGGGGTACAAAAATACCCTCCAAAAAGGTATACGAAATATGTCATTCAAGCCACGTCCCCATTGTTGGCGCGTTCATTATCATAGTGATGGAGAATAGCTGGAGTTCCTGTTATGGAGGGTGGAGGAAATACTGTAATGAGGGAGAGGGAGGGGAGAGGGAGAGGGAGAGGGAGAGGCTGGCGACGAGCAGAGAAAAAATTTAAGATGTAAATAAAGGAGCCGATATAAACATAAATAGTGTGTGTGTGTGTCTGTCTGTCTGTCTGTCTGTCTGTCTGTCTGTCTGTCTGCCTGTCTGCCACTAAACAATAAAAGAAACGGGGAGGGTTTGATTCAAAATGTTATTCACAAAATTATCTCTAACAACTAGAAATATTCACAACGAGTAACATATATTTTTCTGTGGATTATCCCCTTTAGTTCAGCACACATTGTTGCCAGATAAGACCCATGACGAGGGATTTATCCATTGTTAGCGGGTCGTGGTGGTTCCGCTGCGTGTTTTCAGGCTGGCCTACACCCTGGTCCTGCCTAAAACTCCCTCGTCTACCAGGTGAGAGGATTCCCATGCCAGATATGATACAAACATCTATTTGTTATGGTATTTAAAATGTGGAAAACCGACATAAAAGATACTAATGGTTGTGTTAGGGATATTAAGCAACGATAAATATTACTTTTATCCTATATGTTCTAAAACTTAAGTAAGAATATACTCCTAAAATAATATAAAGAACTAAACAATCCGTACCAGTAAAATCTGTAAGAAAATAACTCATAATACTGAAAACGGTTTATTGAGAAAGTTCTGCAGCCCGAAGGTTGGGTGTGTTTGTGTGTGTGTATGTGTGTGTTTGTGTGTGTGTGTATGTGTGTGTTTTGTGTGTGTGTATGTGTGTGTTTGTGTGTGTGTGTGTGTGTGTGTTGTGTGTGTGTATGTGTGTGTGTTTGTGTGTGTGTATGTGTGTGTTTGTGTATCATATCATGTGTATATATTATATACTGTCCTAAATACACGACACAGGGAAACGGGCAAGAGAAGTAGACACGACGCTCCCTTGACCGACTCAAGGTCACCACACACACACACACACAATAGTTGGCAGTTCTTGATGTAACCTCAAGACGCGTCACTCCCCTCCCCCCCAAACAGACTCTCATTCCACCACACAACATATTATGGTCCCCGGCCAGATACCACATTCCACCACAACACTCACCTACCTCTCAGTTTTGGAAAGACTTTCATTAATTCTTGTCATTCGTAAATAAAAACATGGTCTTTTGGTAACATCATGCTAAGTGGGGGTTAATTAATTGACTTAGAAGTGGTAAATTTGATGTTCATTAACTATGCATATCATATTCAGGTGACCCAACGTTATGAAGGTAAATTGTCAGTCGAATAAATAGATGATAAATGAGATAATAATAATAATGATAATAATAATAATAATAATAATAATAATAATAATAATAATAATAATAATAATAATAATAATAATAATAATAATATTAATAATAATAATAATAATAATAATAATAATAATAATAATAATAATAATAATAATAATAATAATAATAATAATAATAATAATAATAATAATAATAATAATAATACCAGATACATTCCGCTAACATAACAAAACAAAAAATGTGTCACCTTCGGGATTTCAATTTGGGTGGGAACTATATATATAAGTGTCACAAACCACCTCAGCAAGTTTTCATGAAACATTTCCGTGTGGTTGTGGTGTTCCTTTGTTCCCATGTTTGTAGTTCAGACTTGTGTCGCGTTTTCAATGTATATTTTCAGTCTAGTGTAGAGCCAGTTGAGTTTATTGTTTCAGTTGGGTATGGCGCCTCTTGTTTATATGTTATCTTTTTGTTTGTTTACCACAGTTTATGTATTTTATTCTGGTGTGGGATTTAAATGGCGTTGGGGGAGAGGTGTTTAGTTTGGATATAAATTGATATTTTGAATTGTATATTATTTTAAGGTGTGTGTGTGTGTGTGTGTGTGTGTGTGTGTGTGTGTGTGTGTGTGTGTGTGTGTGTGTGTGTGTGTGTGTGTGTGTGTGTGTGTGTGTTTTTCAACTGTTTACAACCACCTCAACAGATTGTCTTCTCTGTAATCGTCTATTTTGATCTGATATTCACCTGTATTTTCCCATCCTCTAAAGTCACATCTGAGGACCACTGACTTTTAATCTACTCGAACACTCCCTAGTTCCTCCTTCAGAATCACTCCGCTGGGTGTCTTCTCTTCTACTCTCCTTCCCGAAAGATCCATGAAGACCTCTCTCTTCTCCTCCATTCCTCTTCCATCCCCCATTCTCCCCATCTCCATTCTCTCCTCACCCCCCCGATCCCCACCCTCTCAAGGCCTTCTTAATCACTAACACGTGAGAAGAATTGTTTTGGTGGAATTACGATTTCCTTTTGTTTTGACGAAAGAGAGAGAGAGAGAGAGGAGAGAGGGAAGGAGTGAGGGAGAGAGAGAAGCGTGGATAAAGAGAAAGAGTGAGATAATGCTTGCAAGAGAAACATATATACAAATTCCTTCTCCCATTCCTCTATCGTGAGAGACGTGGAGAGTGAGATGGGAAGAGACAAGGAGAGAGATTTAGGAAGATAGAGACAGATATCCCATTCCCATACCACCATTCCCCTGTCATGACCATTGTCTACTTGTGGTCGTTAGCCTCAGGGACATAATGGCTGGACGGGAGCGTCTCACTTAACAAGAAACACTAACGAGTTAAACACTCACTGCTGGGGAGCCACATGAGAGTGGTGAAAGTATAAGCCGAAGAAACCTGATGAGCTGAAGCTGTATTACAATAAGTCGTTTGACATCACCAATCAGTGTAGCGACGGTGTGGTGAGTGATGTAAACAAGACTGGCTTTTATTTATTTTTTTTTTTTTTAGATTTGTGGGATATTACCTACGCGGACCTTAAGCTAAAATGCTGGTGTCTATTTGTAGGGTTTGTTTTTGGTATTGCTTCCTCTGCTGCGTGTTGTATGGCACCAGTAAGGTCCTGGTTTAGTTGGTCAATATCTTCTGCTGGTTCATAGTTCGAATACCATTTTTGGAGTTCATCTTGATATAATATCCAGTTTGCTTTCTTGGTATTCTATCTGGGTGGCGGACGTGGGGGAGGAGGGAGTAGCTCCATCCTCAAAGTAGATGTCGTTGCAAAGTGGTCACTGGTCAGTTCATCATCTATCTCCCACTGAGCTACTGGAACGAGCTCAGTGGAGATGAATGTGAGGTCCAATGGTCCTCCCAGTATGTGTGTTGGTTCCCCAGTATTAATGAGCGTTATTTCTGGAACATCTGTCAGCAGTTTCACTAGGTGACGACCATCCAGGTTCATTCTTGTGGTCGAATTGATCGTTGGATGGTGGGCATTGAAGTCCCCAGTAATGAGCACAAGTTCCTGTGTTGCTTGAGTCAGTAGTTCACCGGCTTCTAGTCGTTTGGTAGGCGGTTTATAGATATTGTATACTACAAGACTGTCGTTTGCCAGGTGTATCCGAACAGCTTGTGCCTCTACTCCATCTCCACAGTGAACTGGTTCTACTTCTGAACTGGGGATGGTCGCCCTGACGAGAATCATGCTGCCATGGGAGTTGGGCCCCTTTGGTACAGAGTACTGTTGGTATCCAGGGTTTCGTGCAGAATGAAGACGTCAATATTTTTAGCTATGGCTGCTGCTTGTACAGTATGCCGTTTGTTGGACAGGCCTTGTACATTCCACTGTGTTATCTTGAGATGACAAAGAGGTGGGGCTATTCTATCATTATCTCCTCGTCGCTGGTGCTGTAGTTGCTCTCGGCGTTCATGGTTGAGTCGCTCTCCTCCTCGTCCGTTAGGAATGATGGCTGTTTTTTGGGCACATGCTCTAAGTGAGGAGCAGGAGGTGGAATTCCGCTTGTTTTGGGAGGTATCTCGGGAGTTTTTTCTTCTCTCTTCAGGGTGCTGTCGCTCTTGCCTGTGATCGTGTGTTTGCTGACGGTCTGTGTTTGTTGTTCTATTCCTCATGATCTGTTGCAAGGGGCTTGAGGTTTCACGGTCTTGAGTGATCTCTTGGATGGCAAGTTCTTCCGCTTGTCTGATATCTGACTCAAGGGCGTCGTCTGTTCCACTTGTAGTTGTGGAGTTTTGGGGTCTGGTCTTCCTGCATCTTTTCTGTGTTGTGTCATAACTGCATTTATTATATTTTCGGTGCTGGTATCTTGTTTCTTTATTATAGTAGAGAAGTCACTATCATAATGGTGATCATCTGTTTTATTTGTTCTTCTGTGAATGCCGCTTGTAGATTGACAGGCTGGGATGTATTCAGTTGGGTAGTCGCCTGAGGGGGTTGTAGTGTCCCAGGCAATATGGTGTTCTCCACCACTACTGGAGTGTTCTGTGCTTTTACTGTTATACAGCTCTGGAGCTGCAGTTGTGGAGTCCACTGATTTGTCATGGTTTCCTGCATGGACTGATTTTGTCCCGGTGTCTTCAATTTTGTCCTGTAGCCTGGTGGAGGAAGTGCAGGGAAGGAATCCTCTGACAGTTGGGGCGGAGTGGGTGTTGGGTTGACTGTATTCCGTCGCTGTTGACCCCACACGAATGTGCTCTGAGGTGCTTCTGTTGTGTTTTGTGGTTGAATTTTTGCCATTGCAACTTTCATCAGCTCTCTCCTCTTTGGGCATGATGTGCTCCAAGCGTGATGTTTCTTTCCACAATTTGGGCACTTGGCTGTCGTGGTGGTTCCTTCCTTGTGTTTTTGAATACACATTGCTGTCTTGTGGCTTTGGCTGCAGATGCCACATCTCACTTTTTTGTGGCACCTGGATTGGTGATGTCCAAATTCCTGACATTTGTAGCATCGTAGTGGTTCTGGGACAAAGGGACGCAACATGTAAGTCCCCCAGTTGCCTACAGTTGGTCTACCTCCTCTGGGACTGTCCCCTTGATGTCCACTAGCACTTGCTTTGTCTGTGCTTTGTCCTGACTCGTAACACAGCGCTCTGCCTTGGTCACTTTTGGATGTTTTATGGTTACTTCTACAGGTAGTTCTAGAGGATATCGTAGTAGGACCATTCTGGTTGTTTTCTCCTCGGGGTCTAATGGTATTTTCTTGACCGTGTTCCCGTTGATATTGGTGACCTCGCTGAGGATCTTGGCTGTGTTGTGGTCTTGGGGGGAAAGTATCAAGTCTCCAACTAGATTGGGCTTCACACTGAACTTGATGTTCTTGTATTCTAGTTCCAGTGCTACCACTACCTCGTATGCATGGTTGAATTCCGTTTCTTTGGGAATCTTGTACTTTATCACAGTCGGAATCGCGAAGGTGGGTGGTTCAGCCACTGGGTGATTGTTGGGGACATATTGTCTATGTCGGAGATGTTGTTTTCCTTCTGAGGCCTCTTGTGGCACTTTCCTTCCATTGGTTACGTCTCTCTCGCTCGTCTTAAATCAATAAATTGACAGTGAAGGCTCACTACACCTACCTAGTTCCTTGTTGCCCTAGGACCAGTGCCGTAGCCAACCCACCCCCCCCTCCCCCTCCAACGGTGGTCGTAGGCTAGTGACTCTGGTTTTGCAACAGGACCCCCAAAAAAGGAGGAGTCTACTCTACCCTATCAGCTAAACTCACCGGCCCAGCTCACACCCCTCTAAGGGGCCCCTTTGTGGCCTGTCCTAACGACAGTTCCCGCAGGGTTCGTTAATACTGGGAGA
Source organism: Homarus americanus (assembly GCF_018991925.1). Lineage (NCBI taxonomy): Eukaryota > Metazoa > Arthropoda > Malacostraca > Decapoda > Nephropidae > Homarus > Homarus americanus. Next base: position 226,312 of record NW_024712990.1, read on the forward strand.
ATCGGTGAGGGCACTAAGAAATGTGAGCATAAAACACAGAGAAACAATCAGGTTAATTCAACAGAGACGAGATATCCACGTCAAAGTGAGAGTGGCGTGCGTGGCGACAGTAAGTCTGGCCAGGCGCCGACTGAGCAAGTGGAAGCACGTGGGTCGGGAGTAACTGCGGCATGCGTCTTCTCACCTCACTGCTCAGCTGACGTCTGTGCAAGACTGGCTGCTGCCACACTGAACATGTATGTATCTGACTGGTGTATTCTGTCTCTGGCAGAGGAGGGGAAACTCTCGCAGCGTAATGGTATGGTAATGAAACGCAGGTGTGTGTGTTACCTCGACCAACGTTATTATGGTAATGAAACACCTGTTACCTGAACCAACTCTATTATGATGATGAAACACCTGTTACCTGAACCAACTCTATTATGGTAATGAAACACCTGTTACCTGAACCAACTCTATTATGATGATGAAACACCTGTTACCTGAACCAACTCTATTATGATGATGAAACACCTGTTACCTGAACCAACTTTATTATGATGATGAAACACCTGTTACCTGAACCAACTCTATTATGGTAATGAAACACCTGTTACCTGAACCAACTCTATTATGGTAATGAAACACCTGTTACCTGAACCAACTCTATTATGATGATGAAACACCTGTTACCTGAACCAACTCTATTATGATGATGAAACACCTGTTACCTGAACCAACTTTATTATGATGATGAAACACCTGTTACCTGAACCAATCCCCTATTATGATGATGAAACACCTGTTACCTGAACCAACTCTATTATGATGATGAAACACCTGTTACCTGAACCAATTATGATGATGAAACACCTGTTACCTGAACCAACTCTATTATGGTAATGAAACACCTGTTACCTGAACCAACTCTATTATGATGATGAAACACCTGTTACCTGAACCAACTTTATTATGATGATGAAACACCTGTTACCTGAACCAACTTTATTATGATGATGAAACACCTGTTACCTGAACCAACTTTATTATGATGATGAAACACCTGTTACCTGAACCACCTTTACTTATCCTCCTCATTACCACCCTCGTCTGGGGTTAAGATCAACAGGATTAAACAAATTTCTTATCAGTTTCCTAAGCAGGAATACTGCACGATATAACTGTTGTGTGTGTGTGTGTGTGTGTGTGTGTGTGTGTGTGTGTGTGTGTGTGTACGCGCTTCTCAGTGTAAGTTTTTTATTTGTGTCTGTTTGAACAAGAATATGTTAAGAAAAGTCTTTAAACAGCGTATCTTAAAAGTCGGCTTGATATATATACACAGACAGATAGATACATAAAATGCTAAACAGAAAAAAATATGCACCATCTTTCCTGGTCTCTCACCTTCGTCTCACACACATAAAATGACTGACAGAGTACAAGACTTCCTAGTGTCAGTATTGATCTCATCCTCCCCCTCCTCCTCCTCCTCCCCCTCCCCTCTACCTCCTCTGACACGATCACTAGGAGACGCTGACCATGTTTACAAAGTGTGTTGTCATAACCATCACCAGTGAGTTACAAACCTGTCACACTGTTTACTCCGCCATCACCATGATCGACCTATAATCGCCTTGTACTTGTCTCTGGACCTACATAATGAATTGAAAAAAAAACAAAAAACAAAAAACATTATCACTCACCGTCAACTCTATGCATTAATATAAAACAGAGATATATGTGGTATATATATTTTTAAAGCTTTTAAAATATTCATGATGTTTTTATATATCACTCAACATCTATTTTTCTTTGTTTGTTTTTTAATGGCAGGGGAATAAAATATATTTAAAATGATTAATATATAACATTTTGGGGAGGTAATGTTATAAAGGAAAAGAAATATTGGAAATGAACTACTAATTGGGATAACAGGGAGACTAATGTGAGGTTTAAGTCGTGTTTAAATTATTGTGTTCACTGAGGATGGTTTATTTGGTTTATGAACAGAGAACAATAAAAACAATAAACATGTTCTAGATGATTAAGGTTTTTGTCCCCAGTTTCAGGACAACAAGCTCTTGATCACAGTTTTAGACCCCAGGCATATAACACCTCTAGATTAGATTAGAACCCCAAGATACGGACCCCATGCTCAAACACCCCAATTTCAGGACCCCAAGATCAAAGACCCCAATTTCAGTACCCCATGCTCAAACACCCCAATTTCAGGACCCCAAGATCAAAGACCCCAATTTCAGTACCCCATGCTCAAACACCCCAATTTCAGGACCCCAAGATCAAAGACCCCAATTTCAGTACCCCATGCTCAAACACCCCCTTTTCAGGACCCTATGCTCTAAGACCCCAACTTCAGGACCCCATGCTTAAAGACTCCAACTTCAGGACCCCGACATCAAAGACCATAACCTTTGGACTCTAAAGACAGGACATTAATTTCAGGACCCTAAGCTTGAGACCAACAGCTTAGTGAGCAAATGTCAAAGGTGTTAAGGAAAAAACTCCATAATTAGTGTAAAGTGAACCCTGGAATCTGGCCTTAGTGTGGCAGAGCGAACATAAAGTAGCTGAAGCTCACTAAGTTGTCTCTGAAGTGCGTGTGTGTGTGTGTGTGTGTGTGTGTGTGTGTGTCTTGCTTTTGCTCGTATATTTCACCGTTGTCGTCTGATTATTAAGAATTATTCATTCTTCGCGTATATTCTTCTTCCTATTCTTTATAAACTCTCTACATCTTTTATTCATTCCTCTCTCTCCATCCTTCATCCGTTACGTCATCTCTTATCATCACCTTTTTATATTTTTTTCTAATTCCTCTAACTCTATTTATCCCCATTACTTTCTCATTCTCACATTTATCTCCTTGTATCTTATCTCTCAAAACATCAATAGTCATATCAAATTATATAACACATTTCACCTAGAAACAACAAAAATTCTTAATTTATGTACGACTTTCAAAAACAAAACAAAACATATAAATTACTTGTTTAATGTTAATAGATGTATATAGTAGTATACTTAAATACATATGATATATATATATACATAAAATAACACATATTATTAAGTCACCACTGAAATTCTGAGGCCAATTTGCTTGGTCGTGCAGAGTGAAAGAAAGAGAGAATGGAAGAATGGTGGAGAAAACACAGACTTGGAAAGACGAATAAGGAAAATGGAAAATAATAAAAAGTAAAAAAAAAATAGATCCAGTTAGGAATATCGAGAGAAAGACGAGAATGAGGAAATGAAGAAGGTAAGAATTAATGCATAAAGACAAATTGAGGAGATGTAGAAAGGAAAAATAAATGGAAAAGATAAAGGAGATTAGAAAGTTGAAATCCCGTGAAAAAACTAACGACAAGGAAAAATATGGGAATAAGGAAGAATAAAAATAAAAATAAAAACATTATGAAAAATCTCAGGAGGGAGAGATGGAAGACGTGGAGAGGAGAGAGGGGAGAGAAAACCTGGTTAGGAAAGTTGAAGAAGTAAGGAAAAAATAAGACGAAATGAAAAGACTTGGAAAGGAAAAAAGGAGAGAGAAAAGGAAATATAACAAAATCTGTGAGAAAGTTCAGATTTTGTAAAAGAGAGAGAGAGAGAGAGAGAGAGAGAGAGAGAGAGAGAGAGAGAGAGAGAGAGAGAGAGAGAGAGAGAGAGAGAGAGAGGGGATGTGCAAAGGAGAAACAAGAGAGAAAATGGTGGTAGGAAAGTTAAGGTAATTGCTAAAGAAGACCAAAAGTATTAAACGAAAGAAAAAGATAAGAAAGTGAAGTAAAAGGAAAGAAAGATGGAAAAATATTAATGAATGGATGAAAGTATTAATGAGAGAAATGTGTAATAGGGATAAGACAAGTAAAGGAGAAGAAGAGGAAATAGGTAAGAAAACAGTGAGATACAGATAATGAAGAAACATGGTATTGAAAGATGAGACACAGGGAAGAATATCTGAGAATGAAAGAGAAGAGAAATGAAAATAGAAATTAATAGGAAAAAGACTCAAAGAAAGAGATGACGTAGTAGATAGAAAAACGGAGAGAGGAAAGTGAGATAGTTACAGGTGAATAGGAAGAGGAGAGGAAGGAATAAAGACGGGAAGAAAGGAGAGATGTGGAGAACGAGAGAAGAAGATGAAATTGAGAGGGAGAATTACATTAGTAAGTCTGATTCTCTTTTCACCTCTGGCAGGGTCCTTCCCCCTTTTCTCTCTCACACTCACTCACTCACACACACCCTCTCTCACTCTCTCTCTCTTTCTCATCCCTCCTCCTTCTTCTGCCCCTAACTAGACCTTTATTTTACTTTCTGCTCTCTTTCGTTTCTCTCTGTTATTCCCTCTGCCTCTGTATCTATCTCTGCTTCTCCCCCTTCCCCTTCTCTTCCTTCTTGTATCTCATCCCTATCTCTCTCCCCTCTCCTCTTCTTCCTCTGCATCATCTCATCGTCTCTCTCTCTCTCTCCTCCTCGTCGACACTTCACCTCTCTCATCCTCACTGCATGTCTCCCCTCCCCCTCCCTCTCTTTCTCCTCCTCCTCTCCTTCTTCTCCTTCTTACAGCAACACTCCTTCACATCCTCATCTTATCTCTCTTCACCTCCTTCTCTCCGCACTTCTCCTCGCCCTCCCTCCCTATCTGTCTCGTAACTTTTTTAGCTTATCATTTTCCTCCATGACAACAATAGCTGTTATTTCACTCCATATTGCACTTAAAACTTTTTCTTAAAACTTTCTAAAATTAACTTCGAGTAAAGAAAAAAATATTCAAATTCCTTTTTTTTTATATCGAACTGAAATAAGTCAACCACGTTGTAAAGGTTCTTTCAGCTTAAAAAGAGAGGGCCTTGGGATGTCTTTGGCGGTAGGGGGTGGGGTGAGGAGTTGGGGGTTAGTGGGTGCATGGTTGGGGGGTTAGGGGTTATCCAGCGTGTAAATATGGGGTTATCCAGCGTGTAAATATGGGGTTATCCAGCGTGTAAATATGAGGTTATCCAGCGTGTAAATATGAGGTTATCCAGCGTGTAAATATGACAACCTTGGAGTGTAAAACAAAATATCCTTGTTGAAATTTAATGGTTTGTCTTTCTGTCTGTCTCGTTTAGCTTAAGGACGAGAAATGCAGAAACTAGTCAAATGAAAACGAAATAGAATGAAAAAATAACATAAAGAAGCGAGGAATTAAGAAAAGACGAGAAAAAAAATATAAAGGGGAATTGTGAAGAAAATAGGTTTATATGAGAGTGAAGAGAGTGAAAGTGAAGTGAGAGTGAAGTGAGAATGAAGTGAGAGTGAAAGTGAAGAGATGAGGGTGAAGTGAGATTGGAGAGATGTGAGTGAGAGTCAAGAGGTGAGCGTGAAGTGACAGTGAAGAATGTGAGTGAAGTGAGAGGGAAGAAGTGAAAGAGGAGTGGGAAAGGGAATTTAGAGACAGATTAGAAGTTAGAATGGCGTGTGATGAGAGAGAGAGAGAGAGAGAGAGAGAGAGAGAGAGAGAGAGAGAGAGAGAGAGAGAGAGAGAGAGAGAGAGAGAGAGAGAGAGAGAGAGAGAGAAAGAGAGAGAGAGAGAGAGTTTAAAGGTGAGAGTGGAACGGAGTGGTCAAGTGAGAGTGAAGTGGGGTGAGGAAGTGAGAGTGAAGAGGGAGTGAGTGATAACACCTACACAGAAAGGTCAAGTACGACACGGAGAGGATGATGTGGGCATAAGAGTGTGTCATAGTGTGTCATATTGTGTCAGGTATGTTACAGTGTCATAAGTATTACAGTGACAAGGAGATCTATGGGTCCTCGTAGGTCTAATATTACCAAGAGGATGGATGTGTGAAGATAAACAAAAAATACAAATAAAAGAAGAAATTATTACCTACTTGGTGATGGACAAGGGCAAGAGGAGACGAGATTATAGGTGTAGTAAAGGGTGTAGCTACCTGTCCTATACTTATGAGGGGAGGGGGGGGGAGATGTATATTCTTCAGTATATGTAATGTATCGATATATGTACAAGCATCTTAATATCCTGTTCAGATCATGTAACAGACCAAGTTGAGTGATCAGATGTCAGTCAGCCACACGTGTCAATGTCTAGCTTGAGTCAGCCCGTCAGAAGGTGAGAGACAGGTGAGAGACAGAGAGAGACAGGTAATATAGGTGAGAGGAAATGTATTTACTTTGAAACAAAAATATTCGAGACATATGAATTAATATTGTCTAATGGTAGGCCCTGCTGCCATATGGCATCACGAAAATTGTGACCAAGTCCCAGGTTGCTGATCTGACTTTCTGCCTCATTTACACACAATTGCAAGGTCTCAATTGTTTCTCTTACCATTGACAACACAACATACATATATTGATTCTCACTCCAGATTTTTTTTTTCATTTTTGTATTTCCTTATGGTTCTTTATTATTATTATTATTATTATTATTATTATTATTATTATTATTATTATTATTATTATTATTATTATTATTATTATTATTATTATTATTATTTCATTATCGCCCCCCAGGCCCCGATGTGGGTCAATGACCTGTGCCCGGGTGGGCTAATCCCTGTAAAAAATAAAATAAAAGTAAAGTGACGGCCTGGAGCTCCATCTTGTCTTCCACTGAACTAAGCCACAATTAAACTTCTCGGAGGCAGTTAATTGTTGCGTGTGATTGGCCATTAAGGCGAAGCTCTGATTGTTTGTTACCAAGACGCCGAGAGAGCTGTGGTAATGACAGTTAAACTATTTTTCCCCCATGACCAAGTTTATTTTAATGAAAAAATGTTCCAGTAACTGATTTTGTAAAGTTAGATTAGGAATGTGATTAATTATTAATTTTTTTGGTGTGTGGAATCTCTTACCAATTACCATCCTGAAGTTAATTGTCCTCGTCCCAAAACATCTCACAACATGACAGAGTTAAAAAAAAAATAAATGAAATAAATGATCTTAGAATCTACAGCCAAACTTAAGAAACTGCAGATTACTCGACAGAAGTTGACGGGGCTCAGTTGACAGAAGATGAATGAAAGAGAAACAGTGACTACGGGAGTGATCTGAAGGAGGTCGCTTTAGAGGGATATCACAGAATCGTTTGTGTTTCATCCTGTGAGCCCGCCCCTTCTGCCACCCCTTAACCCGTCCTTCCAGTCACCCCTTTACCCCCCCTTCCGTCAGCCCTTACCCTGCCCTTCCTGCCGCCCTTTACCCCGTCCTCACCACACTACCCTCTCAACGAGTCAATGTTATTCTGTATTTTTCATTATTTAGTCAGCCCTATACGCGCCTTCCCTGACTTCACTGATGGAAAGTTTCGGCTATAACGGGAGGGATGGAGGGAAGTCATCTTACATCTTGCTTTGTAAATAATTCCTCGCATACAGTATTAGTAAACAAAAATATTATCATAAACTTGCTCGGCGTTCCACTGGTAACAGGTGTTTGCCATTAAAGTTGGCCGCCAAAATCATCCGCCGCGCCGTAATAAATTTCAAGGGACGGTAACTTAGATCACTGAAGTCGTCTGAGATCGGGTTTTAAATTTATCTTCCCTACCAAGTTTGGTTATAATTCATTGTTATTTATACACGTTATCACACACACACACACACACACACACACACACACACACACACACACATACTTAGAATATGTTACCGATTAGATACATAGATTCTGTTATATACTACCTACTAGTGTCGGTGTTTACAATTCGTCTCTTCTCTCAACTACCGTGGCTCTCAGGTACCTTCTCTCTATCCCGTGAGGAGAGAGACATAGTGGATCATAATCTCCACCTCTCGAGTCCTATAATAAGTATGCGTAAACCTAAAGAGTCTCATTAATTAGTTAGATGACATCCTTAGATCCCACTTTTAGGTAACTTCTCTCTATAAAGTTAGGATTCGTAGGATTAGATTCCTCATTGAAGGAACCATCGTAGGATACTTGAATAATTAACGGAGAGTCAACAGTTAACCCCGTGTGTCTCGCTACTATCGTCTAATTAACACATAGATTGAGTCTAGTGATGGTAAGGAAGACTGTCGATAAGGTGGTGTGTGTGTGTGTGTGTGTGTGTGCACACAGGATGGCGAAATGCGTCTAGTGTGGCAGCATTAGGTCAGTGTTACGGTGCAAGCACTGCTTGCTCCCTCTCGCTTTCAGCTGCCGCCGCTGGCTAGCCCTCGTGGCGAACAGGGAAGCAACTTGATTAAGTCTTCCCCTGCCAGTATACAGCCTCTTCACCATCAAGACTCCTGCTGTGCCTCCTCGTGGCAACACACGGCAATTGGATGCTTCGTGGGCCCAGACTAGACCAGCAGGGGATCTCGTAGTAGCAGTGGACCCCAGAGAGACGGCGCATAGGCGCACTGGCATGTGGACACGTCCTGTCGCCTACCAACCACTGCCCCACTGCCTTGCGGATTAACCTTGGCAGGTATAAGGCTACAGGAGTAAACCCCGAATGAAAAACCTGTGGTGGAGCCCCGCATCAGGCAGACATGCTTACAGAGCTCCAACAAGACCCCAACGGCGGTATAGGCGGAAGGGGTAACCATCGTGGAAACCCAACGACTACACCGGCGGACGAAGGCCATGCACTATGGACAGGATACTAAGGCGAAACCCAACAAACTGGGCTATCAGCAGTCCATTGCAGCTCTCCCTACCCCCAGTCGCTGCAACACTTGCACCACTGGATCAGGAAAAGGGTGAGCCAAGATGTGTGGTTGCAGCCTCCGCTCCTGTCTCACCACATAAACCAACTCACGCGCAGCCACCATCCAGCTCATCATACCTCTGATCATCATCAAAGCCCTGTACCCCCAAAAGACCTATGGCGACGGACGAGTGGCGACGGGGACAGGCAGAGATGACTGCCGGTAGTCTCTAGTCACAACTCTGCACATGGGCGGCACAGATAAGATGGTCGTTTATGCACTGGGATGTAGGCAGCAGTGCAATCCGGTCCTGTCTGTCCGACTGAGCAGCCCTTAAAAGGAGCCACTCTGCTCACCCCACACGGGGAGGGGGCTAGGAAAGGTGCCCTAAACATAGCCTGCCTAAAAACCCAACCTGACTGGGCAACCGCACCCAGTAAGGTCATCCTTATGCGGTCGAAAACACAGTCAAAATCACAGATCCAAGCAAAAACAAAATATACAACCTCTTATGCTCGCTACATGGAATGTCAGGACCCTCCTGGATACTGGCACAAATGAGTCTCCTGAAAGAAGAACCACCCTTGTTGCAAAAGAGCTGGCTAGGTACAACATCGACATAGTAGCCATTACTGAGTCCCGGCTCCCAGATGAGGGTCAACTCACAGAAAGGGGGTCTGGCTATACCTTCTGCTGGAAGGGTAAACCTGCTGCAGAGAGAAACGGCATTTATGGAGTTGGCCTTGTCATCTACCAACGCGTCCTACACAGGCTTAGTAACTGAAATGCCTATTAGAATAAATGAGCGCCTCATGGTCGCTTCGAGTTCCACTGAATCACTCACGTCGTGTCCTTTACATCAGCGCATACGCTCCAACACTGGATGCAGAGGACGACATAAAGGAGGTCTTTTACGCCGAACTCGACAGAGTGCTAACTTTTATCCCCAGAGAAGACAAGGTTGTGCTCCTTGGTGACTTCAATGCCGGGAGTTGGCAGGGAAACACAGGAAGAAATGGACTAGACAATTGTCATCTCAAAGGCCTACTCCTCCTCAGCAAGTGCGCTGCACACAACCTCACTATCACCAATACCTTGTTTAGGCAGGCTGACAAGCTCAAAGGTTCGTGGCAACACTCACGATCCAAACACTGGCATCTCATTGACTACATCATTATCAGAGAAAGAGATCGCCGAGATGTTTTCATCACCCGTGCCATGCGTGGCTCAGACCACTGTGACACTGATCATCGGCTTGTCAGATCCAAGCTCTCACTTCACGTTGCCTCAAAACGGCGAAGGCAACAAGCCTCTAGAAGAGGTTTGAATACTAAGCGTGTTGAGGATCCAGCGATAGCACACGCTTTCAGAGAGCAGCTCAAATATGGGCTTATAAACAACCCAACAGCAAACAACGCAAATCTCAGTGCCGAATGGGATACTCTTAATACTGTTATGACAAAACCTGCACGGAGACCCTCGGCCAGATCGAAAGAATACACCCGGACTGATTTGATTTAAAATGACCCGGCAATCAATGTACTCATTGATGATAAACGTGCTGCTTTTACTGACTGGCAGAACAATCCTTAGTCTCGGACCAAAGCGGATACCTTCCGCAAGAAGAAAGCGGCAGCCCAGCGGGAACTTTGCAATCTAAAGAATGACTGGCTTAAAAATAAAGCATGTGAAGCACAAAAACTTGCAGACCAGCCCAAGATGCGAGAATATTTCAATTCCATTAAAACATTTTATGGGCCAATGACTGCTCATCTGATGGTAACTTCATAATTAAAGACGACGAAGGCCTCCTTCAACGCTGGAAACAGCACTACCATTCACTGTTCAACCGAAACACTGATGTGGATGTCCTGACTACCCAGCAGGTCCCTCAGCATCCAGAGCTGACCCACCTCAGCTATCCTCCATCCCTGGATGATGTAGCTTCCGCCATCAAACAGATGGAAAATAAAAAAGCCTCAGGACTTGATGGAATCCCAGCCGAGGTGTATAAAGCAGGAGGACCTCTAGTTACCAGCCGTTTCCACTCACTCCTGGATAATCTATGGGAAAAGGAGGAAATTTCCCAAGCACTTAAAGACGCCTCCATTGTCAATATTTATTAGAACAAGGGAGACCGGTCAGACTGCGGCAACTACCGCGGGATCTAGCTGCTCTCTAATGCTGGCAAAATTATCGCCGGAGTCCTCCAAAACAGACTTCTTCCTGAGGCGGAAAACTTCTTCCCAGAATCTCAATGTGGCTTTAAACTATCAAGTGGCACCACTGACATAATCTTTACTGCCCGCCAGATACAGGAAAAGTGCAGAGAACAGCATCGTGACTTGTACATGGCTTTCATCGACCTAACCAAGGCCTTCGACTCAGTGAACAGGGAAGCCCTCTGGTGGACCCTCAGCCGTTTTGGCTGCCCACCAAAATTCATCGCCATTGTGAGCCAACTCCATGATGGCATAAACGGCAGTGTCCTGCACAACGGCACCCAGTTTGAGATCTTCCCCATCCAAACAGGGGTTAAACTAGGGTGTGTACTGGCACCAACTCTCTTTTCCATTTTCTTGGCTGCCTTCCTTACTCGTGCCAGCGCCAATTTAGCCAGCGGGGTGAACATCGAGTACCGGGTAAAGGGAAGTCTTTTCAACATAAGACGACTCCAGGCAAGAACAAAGGTGTCGGCAGCTTCCATTACTGAACTTCAATATGCAGACGACCTCACCCTTGTTGCTCACACTGAACACGACCTACAGGATATCCTGAACACCTACGCAGATGCGTATGCACACTTCGGCCTTGACGTGAACGTACGTAAAACTCAGATTATCTTTTAACCAGCCCCTGGTTCAGACACACCTGCGCCATCCATCCATCTTAACGGTACTACCCTCTCTAATGTTACCCACTTTCGGTATCTCGGCTCCCACCTGTCCACCACTGCAGACATCGATGAAGAGATTCAGCATCGGATCAGATGTGCATCTCAAGCCTTTGGCAGACTCCGAAACCGTGTCTTCAGCTGTAGAGAGTTGAAATTATCTACAGAGCCGCACGTATATCGAGCAGTAGTCCTCCACACCTTGCTATTTGGCAGTGAGACATGGGTTACATACAGGAGGCATCTCAAGGCACTTGAAAACTTTCACCAACGTAGTCTATGTTCCATCCTCCGTGTTCGATAGGAAGACAATAGAACAAATGCCAGTAATCTTGCTGACACCAACTGTAGGAGCATCGAGGCTACCATTATCCATGAACAACTACGCTGGACTGGCCATGTTACCCGCATGGGCGATAGTAGACTGCCAAAGCAGCTACTTTACAGTCACCTAACGAATAGTAAACGTAATGGTGGCGGGCAACTGAGAAAGTATAAGGACAGTCCTAAGACAAACATGAAAAAGTGCCACATCGACCCCCTCATCTGAGAATCGATTAATCCACGAGAAGGTGTCAATACTTTCGAGTTAGCCAGACTGCAAACCTAGGCAGACAAGCGCCAATGCCGGAAAGACGCTGGTACCACCCCTCCCGCAGTAGATGGAGCCCTCCACATGTGCAACGAATGTGAACGACGTTGTGGGTCCCGTATCGGCCTCTTTAGTCACCTCAAAACTCACCAACCCAGGTGACATCCCTAATAACTCATATCATTGCATCATAGCTGGATGATCGTCATACTCGATTCCGAGTGACAGCAAAGTAGTAGTAGTAGTAGTAGTAGTAGTAGTGTGTGTGTGTGTGTGTGTGTGTGTGTGTGTGTGTGTGTGTGTATGTGTGTGTGATTACGACTTCTATGTGCACACAGGCAGTGATAATGAGTGTATAAGAGGCGTATGAAGAGATACTTAAACGTCACGGCTAATTAAGAGTTTACTACTGAGTGAGAGTCCTTTGAGAGGCCTGTGAGAGTCCTGTGAGAGTGTTGTGAGAGTCCAATGAGAGTCCTGTACGAGATGGAGGAGTAATCTTTGCCTGAATCCGTGGCTGAGAGTGTCAAGTGTTTCACAGATCAAAGCAGTGACCAGTTTAGAGTGAGTGAGACTTTTCCTGGCATAAAATTACCATTTGTGGGGAGAGATGATGAAGAATTAATCAAAGGTGTGTTAAAGTTGATCGTACGCCCGATAGTGTAATAAATTATACGAACTTGATCAAACTTTCTCAATCAGGATGTGTTGGTGAGTGAAACAAGTAAGGTGGTTCGTGGGTGGTGAGACTAGTAACTTAACCAAGAAAACTAGATACAACATATATACGATTACAATGTTGTGTTCTTCAGTGGTCTTCTTCTTAGTAACTTATTTATCACACGCAAAAACAAAAACAAAATTATTTGATTTTATACGAAGTGGTAATTTGGATATGAACAGCTCCTGAACAAGATTAAACACACGTTCGGTCCTCAGTGTTCAGTAGTCGATATTATTTACTGACTGTTGTTTCCTCATGTGTAATGGTCAATGTTTTTTTTAAGGCTCGAGAGTATGAAAAGACGAATCAGTGCCTTTAGATCTTGAAATTTTATTAAACGAAAAAAAGGCTGTTTTTCTTCAGTATAATAATGAAAAACTGTTTGATTTACTCTTAGTTTTTCCTTAACGTCAAAAATTATCTTTCATATCTTTCACAAAAAGTTAAGATTTTATTTATTATTCTATTTGTGTTTCAACGTAGCAAAGAAAACGGGAACAAGTCTTCTCAGCGTTCTTCCTCCCCTTTTTTCTAGTTCTAAGAGTCGTATAGTGTTCCCGGCCAGTTTGTCGACCATTGTCACATTCCCACTGACGCTACAAGTCACCACAACTGCCACCAGCCCCCATTGTTGCCGCCTCAGTGTACCAGTGGGCCTTGCTCTCCTCACAGAACTGCCCCCATAACTATCACCTCCTGGACACCTTCTCTTGTCCTGCCAACATTGTACCAGTAACTTGCTTCAACACTGCCACATTTTCCTAAGGTTGAAGACGAGTGTTTATGCAGTAAAAAAACTATATTATTTTCTCTTTCTCTCTTTCTCTTTATCCGTCTCTTTTCCTTTATCTATTTCTATCTCTATTATTCTTCTTCTGTCTGTCTATTCATATCCAGTTTTCTCTCTCTCTCTCCGCATTTTAATCTCAATTATTTATTCTCTGTCTCTCTTTCTCTATCTTATCCTTCATGCATATTTTTCCGTCTTTCCAACCAAGTACCAACAAACCTCGTCTTCAATTCTTGCCAAAACTACCGTAACAAACGACTCATGGGACTGTCAGCTCGTACCATACTTCCACTGACGTCGCCGGAAAATACAGGCGAGTTTGTCAGCTTGTGCCACATCGTCTTGCCGCAGCCTTCAGCTCCTAAAACCCTCCCAAGGGAAGGGACGGAGGCCTCAGCTTGCCGTCGATAACCAGAGAACGTGACGTGCGCCGCTGTTGAAAACCCTCACAGGAATTGCAAATATTCTCAAGGCATTTGCAATACCCTTCGCATACATAAGAATTTCGTTTAGCATAATGAAAAAATAAAAATAAAATGGTCCTGTTATGTCACTGAAGGTAAGATAATATATTAAATGAAATTATCAATAAGGTTTAATATGTCTTCATTATGATTGAGTGACCGTGTGTAATGTGGGTCAACAGATACGGAATTAAGAGATATATTGACACCATACACTGGTGCATATTGGAACAGTGGAGTTATAAGAATTGGCATAAACGGACTAATGTATTGACAACATTTTGGGTCTAGTTCAGTAGACGATAAAACTGGAGAAAGAAAAATATTGAATTAACGAAGGAATAATTTGAGGATAAATTAATGTGGAAAATACCAATACTGTGACAGCTCTAAGATTAATTTGCATAGAAAGGAAAAATTCTAAATTAATGCAGATTAAATATTCACAAATGACTTTCTCGTGAAGTGAGAAAAAAATGAAAATATTAAAAACGAAATTAAAGCATACATTTTCCTGGACGAGCTCTTACATATATTTATAAGAGAAGGAACTCTTATACAATATACTATAACACAATCCAAAATATCAATATAGCCAAATATGGAACAGCGCATTCAAATGTAAGCAGACAAGGATAAGAAAGACAAGACAGTATATGAGAACATCCCTCACACGAGTAAAACTTCTATCAGGTAAAAACCGGTAATACTAAGATATGCAAATTGTGCAGTATCCAAATTGGCTGTTGTTAATGTTGTCTATTTCGTAGATGATGAACGTTTATCGCTATACTGAACGTTTCCTTTACAGTGTGGTGACAAAAGTTCGCTTGACTATTGCTGTACCATTTTTCTCAACATGTGAACTATAATTTTGCATTACTAAATAACAACTACAGTATTCTCAT
Source organism: Homarus americanus (assembly GCF_018991925.1). NCBI lineage: Eukaryota > Metazoa > Arthropoda > Malacostraca > Decapoda > Nephropidae > Homarus > Homarus americanus. The sequence goes on from NW_024712990.1 coordinate 241,334, forward strand.
GTAGATAAAGTACAGAGAGATTCCTAGACACCAGTTCTCTCCCCTCACACTTTAAACACAACACTTCTGAAATACATCAGTGACGCCAAATCTAATTCTTTTCTTTCTTTTTACAGGTGAGTATTGGGTGGAGGGGAGCAGCAGGGATGTAACACTGGCCACAACCACACATCACTTGGGATCAGTGTTGTGTGTGTGTGTGTGTGTGTGTGTGTGTGTGTGTGTGTGTGTGTGTGTGTGTGTGTGTGTGTGTGTGTGTGTGTGTGTGGAGTAGGGAGCCAACACTGCCCTCAGCTGACACCACACCACTAAGACCCAGTGTTGTGTTGTGTTGTCACCTCAGACTGTCCCGGTAAGTGAGCACCTGAGAACCAAAATACAAACACAAAACACTCATGTAAACATATAGCAAGTAAACACCTAAGGAGCACCATGTAAACACTCCTACATAGTAAACATCTAATGGTTTCTTCTTTCAGCCAATGTTATATACAAAAGATCGCTTCTTCACTGACGGATATTAACCAAAAAGTTGTACTAAAAAATCGATCTATCTAAAATATTGGGAGATTTTACGAGTCACAAATAATAAGATAAAAAAAAATAAATTCACTGTGACATTGTTTTCTGTTCATTAGAAATATTAGTGGAGGATTTTTTTCATGGGTGTATTTTTCACTCCTGGCCAAGGTCACATCACCTCACTGGCGAAACTGTAGTGAAACATTTAATTCGGCTTATGGCTTTTAAGAGTAAAATTTTACACCTGACGTAAAAGTCGCAGTAGTACTATTAACTCTTGGGGTATGATGGCGTAAACCAGTAAGTATGATGATGTAAGCCTTTGAGTATGATGACGTAACCCATAGAGTATGATGACGTAAACCAGTAAGTATGATGATGTAAGCCTTTGAGTATGATGACGTAAACCAGTAAGTATGATGATGTAAGCCTTTGAGTATGATGACGTAAACACTGTATTATGGTGACGTAAGCCCTTGAGTATGATGACGTAAACCATAGAGTATGATGACGTAAACCATAGAGTATGATGACGTAAACCATAGAGTATGATGACGTAAACCATAGAGTATGATGACGTAAACCATAGAGTATGATGACGGAAACCATAGAGTATGATGACGTAAACCATAGAGTATGATGACGTAAACCATAGAGTATGATGACGTAAACCATAGAGTATGATGAGATCATCCCTTGAGTACGGTGACTTAATCTCTTGAGTACAATAATTTAACCCTTTCAGTACAATGACTTTGTCCCTTAAATAGAATCATTTAAAATTTTCTTAAGTATAATGATTTAATCCCGTTAGTGAGTACCTTAATTTAAGCACTTGAGTACGATGACCTTAAGTTCAGTCATCGTACTCAAGGAAATAGGTCATAGTATTAAAAGAGCAAGGAATTCGTACTCATAGGATTAAGTCATTGTATTCAAGAGGTTAAAGATATCTTATTGATCACCATACTACAATGTACTCAAGGGTGGATAGGCTGTTAGCATCGTACGCAGAAACAAACAAACTCATCCTCCTCATCACCTATGAAATAAATGACTAAATTGAGGACAAAATGATTAACAAAATAACATTAACAAGAGAACTATCCACAGGTAAATCAGGATGACAGATTTCATCACAACACATCCAAAATAATTTAGCAGCTCACAGCAAAATGCCTTTTAAACATGGTCAACTCTGTGGTCAACTTTTAACCAGCACTTACAAACCTTCGAGAGGTAATAAACAAGTTTTAATTTTAGTGTTAGTCAGTCGGGTTATTCTCGTCTCTAAAATGTGATTATTGTGAAAAGTAATTTTTGTATTATTCTGTTGTAATTAATTCAAGGTAGTTTAAGAGATATTAAAATAAATATTATAAGGGATTAAATCTATTCGTCTGTAGTTACCTGGAAGTACTACTGTAGTTGTTGTTATTGTTGTAGCAGTAACAGTAGTTGTAGTAATATTAGTAATAGTAGTAGAAGTAGTTAATAATTATAATAGTATTACAGTAGAAATATTTACTAACCTTCACAATTCACCAACCAAAAAATTACCTCTGTTACTGGGACTGAAAGTATTAAAAAATTTGTCCCTACAGAGACAAGAGTTGAGTGTATGGTGACTATAGAATTGTTTATTAAATGAGAGAAACCTTGGTGAAGAGAGGACCAGAAGTACCATGTGTAGCGATACCTTCACGTGTGTGTGTGTGTGTGTGTGTGTGTGTGTGTGTGTGTGTGTGTGTGTGTGTGTGTGTGTGTGTGTGTGTGTGTGTGTGTGTAGGTTATGTGTGTGTGTGTGTGTGTGTGTGTGTGTGTGTGTGTGTGTGTGTGTGTGTGTGTGTGTGTGTGTGTGTGTGTGTGTGTGTGTGTGTGTGTGTGTGTGTGTGTGTGTGTGTGTGTGTGTGTGTGTGTGTGTGTGTGTGTGTGTGTATGTGTGTGTGTGTGTGTATGTGTGTGTGTGTGTGTGTGTGTGTGTGTGTGTGTGTGTGTGTGTGTGTGTATGTAGGTTATGTGTGTGTGTGTGTGGAGACCCGCGACCCTGTAGTGTCGTGGGTTGACTAGTAAATATTTCAGGCTGTTATTTCGGTGGGCAGGTCAGTGTCCTCTTACACACGGGAAAAAAAACAAAAACATATATATATATATATATATATATATATATATATATATAATTTAGTAACATATAACTTCCGTGTGAGATATAAGACAATGGTGAGAGACAATAGGATGGTGAGGAATAGGAAGATGGTGAGAGGTAGGGGATGGTGAGAGTTAGATTTAATTAAGTTAGGTTAGGTTAGGTAAGGTTAGACATAACACTGATTACTTGCTTCCCAGTAATCAACATTCCTAAAACTTCATCTGATCAATGTAGACATATTAAATAAAACCAAAGTTCATAATTATCTCAGTTTATCGGAAGACCTTTACCAATTTTACGATACCCAACTCGATTTAATAAACTAAGTCTTAAAAAATCAGACTTAAATTTCTCGTCATCTTCATTATCTAGATCCAGGCGTGAGGCAGAGAGCCCTGGTCTAATGAAGTGCTGCCACCCCCTCCCCCTTTCTCCCTCTCCCTCAGTCTTTTAATGAATACATAATATAATCTGAAATTTAATCATAAGTGTGACCAAAATTAACTTAGAGTCTTGCCTTCCCATTGATTAATATTCATCGGTGATAAATCTTGACGGGTTTTATGGTTAAGTGTAGAGAAGGAATGAAAAAATTATGCACACACACACACACACACACACACACACACACACACACACACACACACACACACACACACACCTTGATATTCTTGGAATTGTCTTAATAGAAATCCATATAAAACACCTTCAGGACATAGGATTTTCTTCATTATATTGACCTCTACACAAGATATAATTCAAATACTCGTAAAGCATCACAGATACATGTTGTTTCATCTGATCTTTTTTGTAGATATAATTGGGAGTAAATCAAGTTGGTATAAATGGTGCGTATTATTTTAACACAAAACTACTCTGTAAAAGGTTGTCCTGCCGTGATATGATGTTTTATATTCTGTATCGAAATATTTTATGTTAAAAAATATTGAGGTTAATGAACTATGAATTTTTGGGTGTGTGTTTTTGCGCAAATTTTAAATATGGCCAAGAAGAAGAAGTTGTTGTGAGAGAAAGAATGGGGAAAGGAGAGAGAGAGACATGGAAAAGTGAGAGGAAAAGAGAGAGAAATGGAGAGAGTGAGAGAAAAAGATAAAAAACAAGTGATATAAAGGAAAGGAGGGAAGAGTGAGTGAGATATAGACTAAGAGAAAGTAACACACCACCAATATAATGTGGTAGGAAACATAAAGTAACACCCGGATGCTGCCACTGGTCGACACCATTGTACCGGGCAGCAGATGTTGCTACCTCACACATTCCTCACCACCCTGGATGTCATTAAACAGATTTATCGCCCATATATGTATTGGAGTAAGACCCGATTTTTTGTGCCATTCTCACAATTCCTTCCCTCCTTCAGAGTGACATATTACCAGCCTATAACTCTATGTGTTTTTGTTCGTATAAATTTGCGATTAAGATACAAGATTTAAAAAAATATATATAAATAAAGAAAAAAAAATGAATTCTTGTGGGTTAAAATTTGTATTCAGTAATCCAAAGAGAGTCGAGAAAATGGTCTCAGAAAAAATTTATAGGTTAGACTATGGGACAGCGAGTGCCACGCCCTGCGGCACCCTAGGCACTCTCTGTGGTAATGTTACCTCATCTGTCGTTATGTGACCTCGTTGGGAGGTTATATCCCCTCACACAGCTCCACCATCATGGCCAACACACTCGAGTAGTGATGTTGCTTGTTTCGTCGTTTAGGTTCTTAATAAGATTAGCACATTTAAAAACTTGTTCGTGGGGATATATTAGTGCTTATTCTTCATATATGTGTCTGTGAATCTCGATGTTTCAGCCACTGATATAAAAGAGTGTAACTAAGTACTGACACGTGTCTATTGGGGTATTATTTACCGTTTCCATTCTCTCACCCCCCTCTATTGATTTTAACCTTCTCACTTCCCATGAACATATTAAGGTAATTCTCTTGTCATCTATTAGTAAGGTAAGTCTCCTCAGCTAGCCACTCTCAGTAGCTGTTCATTGCGTCTACTGAGAGTGGCTAGCTGCTCTTAACCACTACACCCCTCCCGTTCTCCACAACCTCTAAAGTAGTTGTTGTCGATTTTTTTTGCCCATATTGTAGTCGTGATTATCGTAATACAAAATATTTCTCCTTCATCCGCCGCTACTTTTCTCATCATCCTCCCTGGTTACTGTTCTCATCATCCTCCTGGTCAATGTTCTCATCATCCTCCCCGGTCAATGTTCTCATCATCCTCCTGGTCAATGTTCTCATCATCCTTCCCGGTTACTGTTCTCATCATCCTCCTGGTCAATGTTCTCATCATCCTCCCCGGTCAATGTTCTCATCATCCTCCTGGTCACTGTTCTCATCATCCTCCCGGTTACTATTCTCATCGTCCTCCCCGGACAATGTTCTCATCATCCTCCTGGTTACTGTTCTCATCATCCTCCTGGTCACTGTTCTCATCATCCTCCTGGTCAATGTTCTCATCATCCTCCCCGGTCAATGTTCTCATCATCCTCCTGGTCACTGTTCTCATCATCCTCCCGGTCAATGTTCTCATCATCCTCCTGGTCAATGTTCTCATCATCCTCCCCGGTCAATGTTCTCATCATCCTCCTGGTCACTGTTCTCATCATCCTCCCGGTTACTGTTCTCATCATCCTCCTGGTCAATGTTCTCATCATCCTCCCCGGTCAATGTTCTCATCATCCTCCTGGTCACTGTTCTCATCATCCTCCCGGTTACTGTTCTCATCGTCCTCCCCGGCCACTTTCCACTATCAGCTGATAATGGTGTGGGTCGTGGGACTGGAATGGCTGGGGACGGCTGGATGGTCGTTCACACTCCCAGAAGACGTGAAGCAGTTTGCTGAGACATTAGTCACGACCACAGTTAAGTGAGGTGTGGGGGGCGAGGCGAGGGGTTTTCTCCAGTTATTGCCTGAATGTCCCGACAAGTTGGTCTCTCTGGTATTTCGGGATCGAGGTGAGAAAGGGGAACATAACGTAAAATGCTTGTTGGACTCACTTTCAATGTTCAACCTAACCTAACCTAACCTAACCAAAACCCCAGGAAGCGTTAGGGTGGTTAATCTTTTAGTGATATGAATAGGATGACCAATCTTCAGGTGGTCCCTTAAAATAATCTTAGGGTTTTGCTAATAAAAATAACATTACAATCTATAATATTTATGTTTTAAGTAGAGTTGTCGGTAATAATATTGTAACACGCAGATAGAGTTAACAGACTGCAAACAATACCACTAACCGTCATCCCTAAATAAAACCCAACAGCTCAGCAACACAGTCAGTCACACATGAGGCTCATCGATGGCCGAACCCTGTATGCCGCTACTTGTATACGTGAAAAGACGTACCTCACGACTAGCCAATAGCCATGAAGTATGTGTTTTTGACGTGTAAAAGTAATACTCTTCCTTCCTACTTCAAGTGTATATTCTACAGTATCGCACCTCGTGTCAGGCTTTTACTTCAT